>NC_043710.1:103461798-103497783 GCF_006229205.1 Suricata suricatta | reverse complement strand
AAAGAGAGTTGGGGAGAGAGAGGGATGCAAAACTTGAGAGACTATTGAATGCTGAGAATGAACTGAGGGTTGAGGGGGAAGGGGGAGGGGGGAAAAGAGGTGGTGGTGATGGTGGAGGGCACTTAAGGGGAAGAGCACTGGGTGTTATATGGAAAACAATTTGACAATAAAATATTATGGGAAAAAATAAAAAAAATTAAAAAACACAAAATCAAAATTTTTAAAAAGGTTAAAAAAAAAAAAGAGATTAGGGTCCAGGATTACTGACTTGGAATTAGTGCCAGGCTCCAAGACAAGGGTTCTGGGAGGAAACCAGCCCCGTGTGTTGAGATGTGGAAAAGAGGAGGTAGAGTTGGTTGCTTATCTTGTGCCTGAAGCTCTGCTAATTCCCTTTTGAAGACAGGTGGTCTGGCCTGGGAAGCAGAATGCCTCCCCTCCCACTCAGGGAAAGGAGTTTTCAATACATCCTGAAGCCTGGTTCTCAAGGCTCAAGGATTGGATAGGGCTGAGCAGACAGTGGGCAGGTTATTATTGCTGGCAGATGGCTAGCCTGATCCAGGCAAGGAAGTTAATAAGAATCTGCACACCAGGAGTCTCCAAATTCCCCCGATTTGGAGATAGCTTCTTACAGAGATAAGGTTGAGATACATTTACAAGACCTGTGGTCTAACAGAGACTTTCTTACTTATTTATGAATGCAACTGCATGAGAAGTATTACAAAGGCATAAAAATCAGATCATATTCAGTTATATATTTAATGGATAACAATGTAATGACAGGGAATTCATCCTGTCCCAGAAAATCCACACTATAAAGAGGCAAAACCAATAGATCATCAGGAAAAAAAGATACCCTGAAGGGTCATTAGTTAAGAAAATAAATATTCAGTGGCCACTACTATGTGTTAAATAGTGTGCTAGGTTACATGGGAAATTTAAGAATAAAGATGTGGCTCCTGCACTCAAGGGACTTTCAAACTAATAGTGGGGGGCAGGGGTCGGGGAGGAGCTAAAGCACATGGAGCACTGCAGGTTGTGCCCGTGCTCCTTGGACCCCTTGTGGTCAGGCTGGGTGGGCAGAAGTCCACTCTGCCCAGGCGCGCAGCAGGTGAGTGGAGCTGAGGACTGACCCCCTGGGAGCAGCCCGTAGCCAAAGACTCTCAGGAGTTAATGCATAAATATCTCAACTCTTTTGCCCCACAGGTGGGACAACTGTGATGCGTGTGTTTTGTACCGTGTCCAAGAGTTTCCTCCTGGGCTTAAGCTGCAGGCAACCACTGTGGTAGTGGCTTAAAAACAGCCTTTACT
Organism: Suricata suricatta; assembly: GCF_006229205.1. NCBI lineage: Eukaryota > Metazoa > Chordata > Mammalia > Carnivora > Herpestidae > Suricata > Suricata suricatta. The sequence goes on along the minus strand of NC_043710.1, from coordinate 103,496,475 downwards.
GTCTGTCTGCCTTCCTCCACTCCACTACTGGCACCCTTGCATTTACCAAATAAATGAATTGCCCTTGAATCTTGTTTCAAAGTCAGCTTCTCGGGGATTCCAAATCAAGACAAGCACCTACTGTGTACGACACTAGATAATTTACATTCATTAACTCATTTAGTTCCTTTGGCAATTAGCTAAAGAAAAATAGTTCATTATAGCACTTCACTGCTTGAGATTCTGCATTAGTCCTCTATTACATTCAGGACTGGGGAAAAATTAAGGTGTATCCTCATGTAGTAGACCCATGGGGCAGCCTCCTGACCCCTGGGCATCCCCGCAGTGAGCCCCTCCTTGGGTACCTGCACCTCACCCATCTCCAAAATGAGGCTTGAAAGGAAGCCACCAATCACAGAATCTGGCTTCCCCTACGCATGGTGTGGGTATAGGACTCAAGCAGGACAGATCCGTCTTTGGTGGGTATTTTTACCAAGAAAAGCTACCCTCTCTCTCTGCCTTGGTGAACTGACAAATGGGGGTGGGGTGGGATCTGGGAGCATTATGACCACATCTTTAGGTTGATTCACTGAAAATTCATCTTTGATGGGGAGGGCAGAGCCAACTGAGAGAAGAGCAGACAGAGGTAGCAGATGGAGAGAAAGGAAGTTCTAGGGGCCTCTTGCCTCTAGCCAGACGGACCCCTGCCCTCCTTGGGCATTCATTACAAGTCAGGGATAGTTTTTTAATCAAAGTCAGATAAAGTTGGATTCCTGCCACTTGGAATAGAAAGATACCTGCCTAATGTACGCAACATGGCAGAGACATGGAATGGCTCGCTCAGCACTTATCCTGACATGGTATAGAAGCCAAAGGCTGGAAATAAAATCATAAACCTCCCAGGAGCTCTTCTAGATGGAGCTCTGGGTATGACTTAGATACCACAAATCAGAACACCCAAGTGAGCCTTTGTTTAAGAACCGAGTGGATCAAGAAGAAACGAGCAGGGTGCAGAACACCCAGTCGTGGGCACTGATTAGACTGAGAGGAGGCTCTGTTACGGTCGGGAGCTTCCTAATTTGGGAGGTGCTTCCTGAGTCAGCTTTCTGAACTGCAGAGGCAGTTTTCCTGATCATGCCAGCAGCTGAGTGCTTCGAAGACGTGACCATTATCCCCTGCAATAAGTTTGTAGCACCTAACCTCCTGTATGAAAATGCTCCCTGCATGCCCTAAATAGAGAAGATTCCATTACTGGTATGGGAGCTCTGACTGACATACCTGGCCCTTCGTAGCCTCTCGCTGTCCACTTCTTATTCTCTTGCCCTTCCTCCTCTCCCTCCTCCTCCCTGTTTCAGCCATACTGAGTGACTTGGTGTTTCCCAAACATACCCATGGGGTGATGCCCAATGGATAATGAGAAACGTGGGTCTAGCTTTGGGAAGGGAACTCTAGGCCAGAAAGATTCAGGAATCAGCTACTTGGAATGAATGAACCAGAGTTGGTGTGGATGGACTTCAAAGAGAGGATGAGATGGCTACAAAATAAAAGTCAGGGAAGGTCTGCATTCAGGGAGCATGAAGACAAAAGGAGAAGTTGAAGTAAGCGCAGAGGGTGGTCAGAAACGCTGGAGGAGAAGCACCCTCACGGAAACCAACAGAGAGCAAGAGTCACAGGACCGCCACCACAGAGAGAGGCGAGGAGCGGCGGTCAGCACGCTCTGATGATGTTCCTGAAGGTTGTAAGGACGGAGCCAAAGAGATGGGTAACGAGGAAGCAGAGGTAATGAGCGGAATGAAGGGAGAGAGAGTGTTAGTGTCATCACAGGTTTTACTATTTTATTAGAAACAGACGCCCTCCAAGCACGACCCGCGCCACGCCTGCCTCAGTCTGATACGCTTGGTAGAGTCCCCACCCTAACGGTTTGCGTGCCTGTGAAATGTGCCCCCACCTCCAGTAAAGAAAAGATGAGGGGGGAAAGAATAGCAAAAGGCAAAAATTTTTAAATAAGTTTAAAAAATAATATTTAAAAACATTTACTAAAAAAAAATAAAGGGAAGGAGGCAGCCCTGTTCAGTCCCCCACCTCCAGGCTCACGCTTTCTGGCCCCACTGCCCATAGCTCCAAATGCCTCTCTCTCTCAGAACTATCACAGGTCATGTTGCCTTCTTGTGTGCCGGCGCTGGAGAGGCCACCCCCCTGTGGGAAGAAAGGGGTCCCCGGGGTGTGCCATGGGGAAGAACCGAGACTCCCACGGGTAGGACTCGGGAGGAAACTTCGGTCTCAGACTCAGCCCCCAAGATCTGGTCCCCAGGGGCAGGAGCACCGGCCTGGCCTGCCCCTGTGCCCCTGGCAGGTACTGCCCAGAGACGCCTTGCTGAGTAGGCTGGAGGGCACCTGGCAGCGAGCAGACCTGACGTGACTTCACTGTATCTGGACAGCAGATCACCTCCTGGTCTTCAGTCTCTGTCTCTCCTTTGTTCCCCCACCTTGTCTCAGCCATGCAGTGAGGCTGTAGCGAAGAAGGGTCCTGGGTTACTTCTTGGACCTGCTGTGAGAGGGTTCTGATTTTCCAGAGGACAGGTCAGAAGCCCTCCATATCAGTGGACTTTCCCCCCTTGGACTGCCCCCGCTCACTCTTTCTCCAAGCACCTGATGTCACAGCATTTCTCCCGTCCGGGACCGGGTTTCAGTTCATCCTCTCTCAGGGAGCGCGGAGAGACGCATCTCCATCATGTGCACGTGCCGGTCAGAGTATCTCTGCCTTCCGTGTGTCCCATACATCCGTTTGTTCACTCAACTATTCACTCAGTTTGTTGAGCTGTTCTATGTTTGAGGCATTGAGCCGGGACATAATGGCAACAAGGCACATTTCTTCAAGAAAGTTTCCGGAAGGAAACTTCGAGAAGTGTTCTATCTAGTGATGTCTCAGAATCTTGTAAGAACGGGGAGACTGCAGCAGCCCCATCCATGCTCCAATAGTCTTTCTCTACAGAGCTGCTCTGAACGATGGGGGGAGCAGGGCGCCTGTGAGAGGTGTGCAGTCAGTCGACCGTGACCAGGTTCCATTCACTGGAGCATATGCACATTGACTCTGTGGTCAGGAATGACCCGCTTGCCACCCGGTGCCCTCCTAACCAGGCAGGAGGCGCTGCCAGGAGGAGTTAGCTATGAAACACTATGAAAAGGTGTATACAGAGCCCTGAAGCTGAGTTGAGACTATCTTTTCCCAAGGGAGGAAAGATAAGGAAAAGTAATCCAAAACAGAATGTTTACACACAAAAGAGACATTAAAATTAGTGTGTTTTCACATAGAGCAAACGTTTTAAAATGTGAGCCAGAGGGGCGCCTGGGTGGCTCAGTCGGCTCAGTGGCCGACATCGGCTCAGGTCATGATCTCGCGGTTTGTGAGTTCGAGCCCCAAGTCAGGCTCTGTGCTGACAGCTTGGAGCCCAGAGCCCGGAGCCTGCTTAGGATTTTGTCTCCCTTTCTCTCTGCTCATACTCTCTCTGTCTCTCAAAAATAAAATAAAATAAAAATGTTTTTAAAAAATTAATAATAAAATAAATAAATAAATAAAATGTGAACCAGAAAGAAGGTAACTAGTGAGTGGAAATCTGAGGCAGGTGGAAAGGGGTTTCCAGGTCCAACCAGAACCTGAGGGTAACTTTGGAAAGAAGAAGGGATTCCTCTCCCCTAGGCGCACGGGCACGCATGCACACACACACACACACACACACACACACACACACACACACAAGGAAGCGGGAGAAGATAATCCTAACAGATTCTGATTAGAATAATAGACATTGCAGGGATTCAGATACAAAGGGGTAGTGGGTAGTGGGCGCTGCTTCATTGTGGTTGCGCCAACTCCAACAATCTTTCCAGTTAGTGGGCTTCCGTTTGTGTGTAGTGGTAGTTGAGGCAATGCCTCTCCTCCCTTAAAGAGGAAGAGAGAAAACGCCCTCACTTCACCTCACCCTATTCCAGGAGCCCCTGAAAGCCAGGGTGTGACCCATGACTTACGTTCAATCAGAAGCTCCTCCTAGATCTTTTAGTGATGTGAGTGTGACCTAAAAGTGAAGGGGAGACATAGTAGTTACCTATAGCTGCATAACAAATTACCCCAAAATCTAGTGGCTTAAAACAACAAATATTTATTCTCTCAGTTTCTATTGGTCAGGAATCCAGAAGCGGCTTAGCTGGGTGGCTCTGGCTCAAGGTCTCTCGTGAGAGTTCAGGTAAGATTCCGGGTGGGCCTGCAGTCACCTGAAGGCTGGCCTGGGCTTAAGGATCTACTTCCAAGATGGTGCACTCCCATGACTATTAGCAGGGGCCACAGTTCTACACTGGCTGTTGGGGAGGCCTCATTTCCTCCCCACAAGGACCACTCTAGGGCTTCCTGAGTGATGGTATGGCATGGCAGTTGGTTTTCCCCAGAACAAATGATCCAAAAGCAAGGTAAAACCATTATGACCCCAGGAAGTCACACAGTGTCATTTCTACTATATCCCATCGGAGACACAGGAGAGCCCTGTCCAGTGCAGGCAGGACTGCCAGGAGTGTGAGAACCAGAAGGTGAAGATCATCAGGGGCCATTTTGGAAGCTTGCTACTATTGTCCCTCATGGTCATTGGCTGCCCAACACCACTGTCCTACGGTGGTGGCAGCAGTGCCTGGAACAGCAGCCATGGGAGGATGTGGTCGTGCCCCTCCTGCAGCCCAGCCTCCAGACCAGCTTTGAGCTCTGCTTAGTTCCCAAGCTTGCTCTTCCAGCCTCTTGTGAAGTCTGTTCTTCTCCACATTCTTCTAAGTCTCTTGTCTTGCTAAAGGCAACAAGGCTAGTTTCCACTGTTTGCAATCAAAAGCCCTAAATGGAACTGATGATGACCTTCAGAAAGGTACAGATGAGCTCATGTGAGAGTAAGAGAGAAGACAGAACTGAGGTCAGAGCTGTGAAGTTTAAGAACATTCGCCATTCGGGCTGCAAGGGGAGTAGGCAAGTGGGAAACAGAAGAGTGGTTGAGGAGCCGTGGGGACCAACAGGAATTTGTGTAAGGCCCAGTTGAGAAATCAATATAGAATAGATTGTTCTTTTTTGTTTTACTTAATTCAGCAAAACACCCTCCCCTTTTAGCGGAGGTCTCCTAGGGTCACTGAGGACTCTACAAACTGCAGAGCCCAGACTAGCACAGAAACTTAGGAGACTTCACATTTTTCTTAATTTATTTTGGACCTGAGGTGCGGAGGATTGAGTAAGTCATACTTCTTATGGTTTTCCATTCAAAACACTCTCTTATGCATTTATTTATTCTCCTTTATTCACATATTCACCTCCCCACTCCCATCCCTATAGTTAGTCATTCTAATGGTTCAATCTGTATCTGTTTATTTGTATGTATTAATGCAAATGGGTACTGTTTTGTATGCATGCATTTTTAATTTGTGTAAATGCTGTGTTATAGATCTCATTCTATTTCCTACTGTTTTTCACAAGCTCTGTTTCTAAGATTCATCGATGTTGTTATGTTTACATCTAATCAACGGCTGCAGACCGCTGCAGAGGCTTCTTTGGTATACATCCACCACATGCTACCTTCCCATCCTCTCAGGAATAGATGCCCAAGATGCATTCACCTCCTCACCATCACCACAAACATCTCTGCTGTGAGCACGCATGCCCCCTTTGAAATATATCTCTTGCACTGGAATGAATGGGTCAGAGGGTGTGTGTATAGTTAATTTGATGAAGCCATGCCTGATTGCTCCCCAGAGGCCTCCACAAGTCCACTCCCACTAGAGGTACATGAAGGTTAAAAGTTTAACTTCAAGATTCATGGCCAGGAAGCTGGCATCACAGGAGCAGTCTCTGGGTGTCTCCACTCTTGACTAAAAGTATCTTTTACTTAGAGTTATATGTCCAGTTTGTGCTCTCGTTACAACATTTTGCAGGTCCCTCCCGAGGCAGTGCTCCCTCCTTTACCATCACTCAACAACACATCCCGCATAAGCCTCAGGATCTAAAGAAGGAACAGAAGCCTCCTAATGGAATCTCTGCCTCAAAGGTGCCCCTTCCTGCCTCACTGCTCCCTTCTTGTGAGCGCCCTACATTTCAGATGCACGTGGACCACGCATGCGCTCTAATAAAAGTGAGCTTCCCTCAACTTCTAACTGGGCACTGGGCTTGGGTCCTCCTTTTCACCCAGCATCGATAAACCAGATGACCACCAAAATTATATGTCCTCCACTGTATGTTCTCAGAATTATCTGGGGAAAGGCAAAAGCAAAATGATGAAAAGGTCAAAGGGAGCGTAGGCCAGCACGACAGGCTTCCTTCCCAGTTAACTAGTATGGAAATGTGAGGTTACAGAGAAAAAGTGGATTATCTGATCCCAGAAAACAAAGAAGATGAATTAGCCAAAGCAGATTGGATTTCCAACCACCACCCCACTAAGCAGAGAGCCCAAATAGCTTCTCCAATTATAATCAATGTTCCATCAAGAATAAGCTAACATTAGATGGGATTTTTATAAACCCCATCTAAAAAAAAGTATACTTTTACAAAATAATCTTACTGGTTCCCAACAAACGTCAAGGAATTAGGTTTGTACCTTATACCCCCAAGTATGACAGAGGGAACTCAGGGTCAAAGGATTTTTAATGACTTGCCTGAGATCACATTGCTGGTTAGTCGTAAAGCTGAAAACCAAATGCAAATCCCAGTCTGGGATCTGGAAATGTGATTTGTAACAATGCAAAATTCCGCTGCCGTAAAATAATTTGGAGTCCAAGTGGAGTTTGATGTAATGGAATCTGATTCATGTACAATATTCATTGTTACAAGAAACATTTAAAGGGGGACACTGTTGACCAGAGGAGAAAAGCAAGAGGAGATAATAGTTGTTTCGTAAGGAAAACCTGTAGTTCTTTTCCTCTTTCACCTGTTTACTAGGCACCAGAGGAGGGCATCTCCCCAAGGCTTCACATAGACTGTCTCGTGTCCCCCTCAAGATCAGAAGAGGCTGCTTCTTTCCACAGCCCGCTGTGCACACACACATCCAGCGGTTCTTGGAGCTCCCCAGGGGTGGGCGCAGCCTCCCTGGACCCCTGGTGTTCAGAGACAGGCAGGGCAGGACTTCCAGGCTGGGGATCTGCAGTCCATGCTGAGAAGAGAAAGATCAAACACACAGTATTTCAAGGCTCCCAGGCAACAGTCTGTTGCAGAACAGCCAAAAAAAGAAAATCTCTTTGATTGTAGAGACAGAAGACACCGCCTGCTCCGAAGATGCGCAGTGACTTGTCAAAACTCCCCCCTGAGCCCAGTGGAGTAATTTCAGGTCCACACCCTGCTGTCTGTGATGCTCTTCCACATGCTTCGCTTTGGGGAGTGGAAGAGAAGATCCTTCCCATGGTTCCTCCCGGCTCCAGGGACTCCTGGGCTGCCTTGTGACCTTTAACTTCTAGCCACTCACTACCCCTACCAGCAGGGTCCCTGTGGTTAACAGAGACCAGTTTTGGCATGAATAATCACCCTTGATGTCTTCTCCAGGCTCCTACAGTTTTTTTTTAATGATGAGGAAGAATCTGTTTGAGAGATGATGCAGGTATAAGAGATGGCAAGTAAAAATAAGCTTAAATTGGACATTATAATCATACTTGGTCAGTGTCACCGCCCTGTCAAGGACAAAGATTGCTGAGTAAGGACCTTTCCACACTATTCACTTTCCCTGGACATCCATTATCATTGTTATCTGCATGGCTAGTAAGTACACTGGCTTACTGTGGCTGACATAATAAAATACCACCAACTGGGTGGCTTAAACAACAGAAATATACCGCCTCGCAGTTCTGGAGTCTGGAAATTCAAGATTGGTTCCCCTGAGGAGAGACCCTGTCCCAGGCTTCTCTCTTAGCTTTTGGTGGCTTGCCCACAATCTCTGGTGTTTCTTAGCCTAGAGAAGCAGATTGTCTTCATCTTCAGAGCATTCTCGTTGTGTGCGTGGTCTGAGTTCAAATATCCCCCTATTGAAAGGATGCTAGTCATACTGGATTAAGAGGCCACTCTGTTCCAGTATTACCTTGTCTTACCTAATTACATCTTCAACAACCCTATTTCCAAATAAGGTCACCTTCTAAGGTACTAGAGGTTAGGGCCTCAAGATAGTAATCTTTAAGAGATAAAATCCAACCCGCAACAGCTGGCTTTCCCTTCCTTCGGGATGTAGCAGAACAACATATGCCCAGATGAGGTCCTCTATCTTGTCCAAATCTTCTCCACCACCAAACTCTGCTGGTCTCACTGATCAGGACTGTCAATCTTTGATGTTTCTCATTTGATTCACTTTTCACTAGAATTGCAAGTTTCACTAACAAGGGGTTGGGGGTATGTTTGTCCTGCTTGCCACTGGACCTCTTCTTGGTGCCACGAGCATTGAGTGCTATCTATATGCTTTGCTGTGCTAAGCCATAATGGAGTCTGAGGTGAAAAAGAGAAATCAGTATTGTTTATGTATTCATTTAAATTTTGAATATTTTGTTCATTGAGATTTTTGGCATTGATTTTGGTTTTGTAAGTTCTGTATTAAAATATCATTTACCTTGATTACTGAGTTTTTTAGTGCCTCTTATATTTCATGCTAGAGGCAAAAATTATCACCTCACCCTAGTAACACTGGAAAGGAAGACAAAATGAAGCAAGTTACCTTATCAGGCGAGACTGAGTGATTCTCTTTATTATGAAAGGCAGCAGAATGACAAGATTCTATGCAATAAAACTGGATAGAAACAGACTAGGGGAAACTGAGGCAAGAATTGGGTCCTGTACATACCATGTTCATGGATTGGAAGAATACTGTTAATATTTCCATACTACGCAAAGCAATCTAGATTCAATTCAATCCCTATCAAAATACTAATAGTAGTTTAACAAAAATAGAAGAAAAAAATCATATAATACGTATGGAACTACAAAAGACCCAGAAGAGTCGAAGCAGTCTTAAGAAGAACAAAGCTGGAGGCATCACAATCCCAGATTTCAAGATCTACTGCAAAGCTATAGTAATCAAAACAGTATGGTACTGACACCAAAACAGACTCCTAGATATCAATCAATGGAACAAAACAGAGAGCCCAGAAATAAACCCACACCTAGCGGTCAAGTAATCTATGGTAAAGGAGGCAAGAATATACACTGGGGAAAGATAATCTCTTCAATAAGTGGTGCTCAGAAAAGCAGACAGCTAGATGCAAAAGCGGGAGTCCGGGCCATTTTCTTAACCCGTACACAAAAATAAACTCAAAATGGATTAAAGACCTAAATTACGTGAGACCTAAAACCATAACGCTCTTAAAAGAAAACATGGGCAGTAGTCTCTTTCACATCAGCCTTAGCAACACTTTTCTAGACATGCCTCCTCAGATAAGGGAAACAAAAGCAAAAATAAGCCATTGGGAGAGTACCAAAATAAAAAGCTTTTATACAGTGAAGTAAATCAACAACAAAACAAAAAGGAAACCTACGGAATGGGAGACGATATTTACAAATGAAGACTCTGACAAGAGTTTAATGTCTGAAATATGTGTATTTTACATATATGCATAAAAGACATAAGTATACTTTATATAAGTATAAAAGACTTATACAACTCAACAACTAAAAAACAAATGATCCACTTAAAAAATGAGCCAAGGATCTGAATAGATATGTTTCCAAAGACATCCAGATGGCAGACACATCAAAAGATATTCAACATCGCTAATCATCAGGGAAATAGGAGTCAGAACTACAATGAAATACCATCTAACACCTGTCAGAATGGCTAGTATCAAAGAGACAAAAAATCACAAGTGTTGCCGAGGGTGTAAAGAAAGGAGAACCTACTGCACTATTGGTGGGAATGTGAATGAATGCAGCCACTGTGGAAAACAGTATAGAAATTCCGCAAAACATTAAAATAGAAATATAATCCAGTAATTCCACTACTAGGTATTAATCAAAAGAAAATGAAAACACTAATTTGAAAAGATATAGGTACCCCTATGTTCACTGCAGTATTATCTACAATAGCCGCATTACAGAAGCAACCCAAGTGTCCATCTATAGATGAATAAAGAAGATGTGGTATTTATATATACAGACATATACGTATACACGTGTATGTATGTTATATATGTATATATTCAATGGAATGTTATGCAGCTAAAAAAGGAATATGCTCTTGCCATTTGTGACAACATGGGTGACCTAGAGGTTATTATGCTAAATTAAGTCAGCTATATAGTATAATAAATAACATATAATTTCACTATTTTGTCTAATTTGAAAAAGAAAATACATGATCAAAACAGAAACTGTAAATATAGAGAACTGATGGATGTCCAAGGGGAGGGAAAGCAAGGGGGGGGATACAGGTAAAATGGGTGAAGGGGACGGAAAGGTACAGACTTCTAGATATGGAATGAATTAGGTATGGAGATAAAAAGTAGAGCACAGGGAAAATAGTCAATTATACTGTAATAACGTTGTATGGTAACAGATAGTAGCTGCGCTTGTGAGCATAGCATAGTACGGCCTGGTCTAAACATTATGCTATACACCTGAAGCTAATGTAACATGGTGTGTAAACTACACTTCAATTTTTAAAAAATTGGGTTCTGGAAACCCAAAGGGTCTATACCAACCTTTTCAATTCCCTGTTCCTCATAACAACAAGGATTGCTTTGTTTCTGTCCTAGACAACCACACTCTCCTCTTCCCCTATGGCCTCAGAGCTCATCCAAGGAGTGTAAACATCACTCTATTCCTGCTCAGCCTCAGCTCAACAGGGTCATGCTGAAACCCAGGGCTTCTGGTGCTATGAGATCTTCTTTCTGTGTCTCCAACACATCCAGGGTCGGGCCAGGGCTTCTAAAACACACAGAAGTGGCCACTGAGTGGCAAGGATTTCACCAGAAGTGTCTAAGGGCCCTTCTGCTCTCAGGTAAGAGAGAGCTGGACACATCTTCCCAGGCCCCAGCTCCTCATCTAGTAAACACGCACTGCCAATTTCTTTCCAGGGCCTCTTGCATTCACTCAGTGTTCTCCCTGTCTCACCTCCTGCCTGCCTCTCTCCTTGCCTTGCCCCTCCCCTGCAGCCAGAATGAGACATGGCACCTTAGGGACAGGTTTATTCTTCCAGCTCCCCACAAGAGTCATTTCCGTGTTAAACATCTCTCCATAACCCTGTTTCTGGGTGATAAATTACCTGGAAAGGGGAAGAGTGAGGAATAATATCTCCCTGGTGCTGAGTGGGACTCTAATGCCAGTGGAGCTGGTTGCTGGGAGGAGGGTGGGTCTCCGCTAAGTCACTGTTGGGGGAGCTGGCTCTGGCTGGCCCAATCACTTAATGTGGGAGATGTTCATGTAGCAGCCCGGGGACACTGGCGCTGGTTCAAGGCCTGCATGTGGAGGAGCTCAGCAGGCCACGGCAAGGGCACTGTAGTGCCTACACTACTTTGGTTTAGAAGCTCTTATAAAAGTATAGGACCAACTTGTCTCCTTTATCAGAACCAGCAATTTTTTTTCATTTTTTAATATTTATTAATTTTTGAAAGACAGACAGAGCATGGGTTGGGGAGAGGCAGAGAGAGGGAGACACAGAATCCAAAGCAGGCTCCAGGTTCTGAGCTGTCATCACAGAGCCCGACGCAGGGCTTAAACTCACAAACCACGAGATCATGACCTGAGCTGAAGTTGGACACTTAACCAACCAACTGAGCTATCCAGATGCCCCCAGAACCAGCAATTTCTTGAGCACTTAAGAGCCCACAGCTGCTTCCAGTGGGGCTGATGGTTAGAATTCTGGGAGATGGGTCTTCTTAGATCAAAGTACCTGTCCTACTTGGAAGGAGTTAGGAATTTGAATTACTCTGTCTTTACAGTCCATGCTGTGCAGAAGCTAAAGTGGATAAGCATCATGATGCCCTAAACCTTGAGTCACAGAACTGCTTTACCCTTCTGAGAATCAGTTTTATTGACTCTCAAATGGTAACAGTGCCACATTCTCTGACTGAATTATTGTGCGGGCTACATGTGTGGTGTATGCTAACATGCCCAAATTGCACATGGCTGGAGTTCTGTGAATGCTACACACACCCACCCAGTCCCCTCCAAACAAGCACACCCACACATAGACACATAGACACATGCGTGCGCACGCACACATGCACACACACACACACACACACACACACACACACACATTCACACACATACCCTTCCAAGGGAAACAGTGGGAAGAGTCCCAACACAGCGGCATGGCCCATCTGGAACCTTCCACTCTCATGCCCAACCCAATTGCCCAGATGTCCAGGATCTTCTTTTGTCCCTTCTACTTCCTGTGCCCACATGCACAGTCACTGTGACACAGACTGTGCAGGTGCATATACCCCCTCTCTATTTCCGGGCTGGGCCATTTTGGATGCTGCCTTGCAGAGCTGAAGTTCATACATCTCCTATTAGGAACCACCCTGTCTTGGCTGGGCTTCCCCCAGGTTTGAGCAAATGCATTCACTGCTCAAAAGAGAGGTGGGAGAGAAATATTTAATTTTCTCTTTTTGTCTCCAGTCATTATCAGCTGATAACCTTTTTTTTTAAAGATTCTAGGCCCAAAGACATGAATAGACATTTTTCCAAAGAAGACGTCCAGATGGTCAACAGACACATGAAAAGATGCTCCACATCACTCATCATCAGGGAAATACAAATCAAAACCACACTGAGATACCACCTCCCACCTGTCAGAGTGGCTAAAATTACCAGCACAGGCAACAACAGGTGTTGGCAAAGATGCAGAGAAAGGGGAACCTCTTACATTGTTGGTGGGAATGCAGACCGGTGTGGCCGCTCTGGAGAACAGTGTGGAGGTTCCTGAAAAAGTTAAAAATAGAACTGCCCTATGACCCAGGAATGACACTACTAGGTATTTACTCAAAGGATACAGAAATGTTGATTCCAAGGGGCACATGCATCTTGATGTTTATAGCAGCCAAACAATAGCCAAACTATGGAAAGAGTCCAAATGCCCATCAACTGATGAATGGATAAAGAAGATGTGGTGTGTATGTATGTATGTATGTGTGTACGTACATACAACAGAAGAGTACTCAGCCCTCCAGAAGAATGAAATCTTGCCATTTGCAACAACATGGATAAAGCTAGTGTATTGTGCTAAGTCAAACAAATCAGTCTGAGAAAGATAAATACCATATGAATTTACTTAAATGTGGAATCTAAGAAACAAAACAGATGAATATATGGGAAGGGAAAATAAGAGAGAGAGGGAAGCAAACCATAAGAGACACTCAGCTACAGAGAAAAACCTGAGGGCTGTTGGGGGGAGCGGGGGAGGGATGGGCTAAATGGGTGATGGGTGTTAAGGAGGGCACTTGTTATGAGGAGCACTGGGTGTTATATGTAAGCGATGAGTCACTAAATTCTACTCCCAAAACCGATATTACACTATATGGTAACTAACAAGAATTTAAATACAATTTTAAAACAAAGCAAAAAAAAAATGATTCTAGGCCCAAAAGGGTTCCTTCCATTGCCTGACTGGTCAAGGAAGACAAGATTGAAGAAAAAAGACTTGGAGACTTGAGGACTGCCCAGCCTCCTGGGGGAAGCTGACTTTGACTTCAAGAGATCAAAGCACAAGACTCTAAAGGAGGCAAATGGAAAGGAGTTCCAGAAACCCCTCCTGGGCGGGGGCCAGGAGCACCTCCTGCCCGTGTCTGCTCGGCACAGGGAAGAGAGAAGCACAGAGGCGGAGGCTGGAAAGCACTCGGGGAGTTAGCCGCTCAGCCTTCTCTGCCGGTGGAGAAAGCCACCCTCATTCACTCATTCCTTCAACAAGCCACTGCTACTCATCCGATCTCCGCGTGCAGATCTGGTGAGAGAAAGGAAAGCTCCCCATTTCCCACGGACGGATCTTCAAACACAAAGGAGAAAATCTTGCTTCATCCATGTTTTCAAAGATTTCCCCAGAGCACAGGCTCCATGAACTCCAAGTTCATGTGCGGTCTGCTCCCTGCTGGATTTCTTGTGCCTATCTTATTGTTACCACTCAATAATATCTGAGGACTGAACGAATAGATGATTTAGTGAAACATCATAATCGCAGAAGACAGCAAAGTTCTACCTCCAGGGCTCTAGAAAGAGGCATAACCTGAGGACCGAGCAGCAAGACAAATAAAAAGCAGGAAAAAAAAAAAATTGGAAGTCCCAGTTGGTTTAACAATTCATGCAAAAATGACACCTTGCATTGAACTGGAACCTTGCTCCCTGTTTTATAGAAAGTGATGTTTTAGATTACTTATTAGAGAGTACACTATGTGCCGACCTTGTGGTTTTGCTCCAGGCACAACACCACATGCCCCTGGGGGCACAGCCTTGTTTGGGAGCCTGGCGCTGGGTGACTTCCTGATCCCACTCCTGTGGGATGTGCTCCTGTCGCGCACATCCCTGTCCACCTTCCACATCGCTGGCACTGCACCCCGACCCGACCCCTCACCCTGATCTAGCCCTCTGCAAGCCTGGGTTCTGTCCTCAGAAGAAGGGTCCTAAGTGGCAACACGAGGTAGCATTCTTCCTGCCATTTCCATCTCCCAGAAAACTCTAGATGAGGTTCTTGAATAATTGGTTCTTTCTGGAGAGGGACTAATAACCTGTCTCTCTTGGAGCTGTTTCCGGACAGCCTGCCACGTGGACAAGTGTTAAGAGGAGAATATGGGGCAGCGGCCCGGGTGAGCTCCAGACAATGGGGTCGAGAGCTGCAGAGAGGCCCCCTCCTGCCGGCAGACTATGAATCATGTCCTTCCTGGAGACACTGAAACTTCATAGCCCTCCTGCCCTCCTTCTGCTGCGGCTTCACGGGGCTGGACCTGCATGGTTGACTGCCACTTATTCCTTGGGTTTGGACACGCTGCCACCCATTGTATGGAGCCTGTGGGGGCAGCGATGCCCCAGTCAGTAGGACCGCACCTGTCAATCACAGCTGTTGTTGAGCCTATTAGGAACCCAGCACAGGGCTGAGCCCTGCAGGCGTGGCTCCTGCCCTCAGAGGCTCACAGCCAGAAAGATCCAGATCCCGCCTGTGCCATGGCCACCTCAAATCACTCCTATGGTCCTCGTGAAAGGTGTAATCTTCAGTCCTTGTCAATGCATAGTGCCCAGAGTTTGCCCGACACTTTTATGTAATTTCATTTAATCCTTAGAATCATCCCATGAATTTATTTTAGAAATAGGAACTTAAATTAGAGATTCCTCCAAGGTCACAAATCTCGGTAGTGGTGGACCTGAGATTCAAGCCCAGACTTTCCTAAGACCAGTGTCCTTCCTCTTTCCTCTGCTCGTGCCTGTGGGAGGAGAGGCAGAGTCTGAGGTGGTGAGAGGGCAGGGGCTGTGGGGATGAGAGCGAAAAGGAGGGTCAGCTGGGCAGGACGTTGCCATGGGTGGCTCTGAGCAGTCAGACGACTGTCTGAGGACCCTGGAAGTCACTGAAAAGGGCCAAGAACCATCAGCTGGGCCTGGGACATGTTTGTTCATACTTTTTCCTGGAAGATAAAATTCCAAGATGGGCATAAAAGACTCAGGTACCTGGGTAGTAATTACATAGAGATTAATGAGGTGGTGTTTTTTTTTTCAGTCTTTGAATATGTATGCAATGACATTGATCGAGCCCCACTATACACAGTCCTGTATACAATACACAGGTTTTCGCCACTCTCTGAACATAGAGCATTCCTAAGAAACCCTTTAAGCCAAAATGGCATAAAGCATAAAGTATCCCCCACTTTCTGGAAGTTCCCATCAGGCCACTTTGCTTTTACAAAAGACCTACATTAGGATGGCAATGGCCTTTTTTTCCTAAAAGTGGAAATCCTCTTTGGAGTTCTTTTGGTTAGCAAAAGCAGGCACTGATGTAGGCCTTTCATAAAAGCGAAGAGGCCTAACAAAAACTTTCAGAAAGCAGGGGACACCTGCACTGGGTCCTTGGAAGCCTGCGTCTAGGAGTCGGCCCATGTCTTCCGGGGTCTTCTTTCGTCTCTACCAGGGAGGGGCCGAGCGCCTTCCTTTGCAGTCCACTGTATTAGAAAGATAGGCGCCCTTGATACTCAACAAGCATCCTTCTGACAAGACGGGGGACTGACCGAGTGTCCCATGTGCCTCTAGGAATAAGAGATGACCCAGAAGAGACAGTACTGGCCTTTTTCAGGTACACTCTTTTTATCATGTCACAGATGAGAGCCATATTTCCCATTGTTTAGACCCTGAGTGTGCCCTTCCGTTCTATGCCTTGGGTCTCTCTTTTGGTTTGGTTTTCCTGGGCTGCTCACCATGGAATTGCTGCCCTCTTGATGACAAGGAAGGTACCCTATAGTGACCTGCTTATTATGTGTCTCGTGTGTGGCAGAGAGATACCGTGCCACTCCTGTACCCTCACACTGAGACCCTTGAAATCTCCCAGGTGCTTTGCTATGAAGCTCTTCAGATGGCCAAGGTGAAAAGACAATAATGCGGGGGCACATATACACAATCTGCACAATGAACGCATGGCTGTCCCAACAGAAGCAGGATTGGGTGTGGTGCTGGTTCTAAACTCCCAATAGCACTTCCTTTTCTCCAGCCTATCTCTCATGGAGAAGACCCGAATTCTGTTTCCTTGACAACCCGTCTCCCTCTCTCCCCATATTTTTTAATGCTGTGGTGATAAGGTGTATTTAAACCCAGCAGCCATGTTCCCATGGTGATAGGAGACCCCCAGTAAGTTGCCATGGGAACAAGAGATGGCTTTGAAAGAGGATAAAAGTAAGTCAGCATTGCAAGCGATGACAGCAAAGCTAGAGGCAGAGAGGCTGGAGAATATGGCTCAAAAAGGCATCAGGTCACGTGTAAGCGTCTAGCCTATTCTACCTGGGGCTACCTGAGGCCAGTGGGAGGTCAATGTGGGGGGCCAGGGGTGGGGCGTAGGGAAGAGGGAGGAGGGTGATGTGACTCTAAGCTTCCTGCTCTTTCACAGGAAGACTGAGCAAAGCAAGTGACTGTTGGAATTTAAAGACAAGCTCTCTTCATTTGCTCTTACTTGCTATTTACTCCTTTGTCTCTCTTCTTCTGAAAAGCTTTATAGGAAATGAAGGAACTGGGCGGGGCAGCTGAGATGTGAAGACCTGAATGATGAGGGTATTTGTTCTCAGCTGCTCCGTGACCTGAAAACAACTGAGCCCCTACAGCAAGCGAGTTGTCTCTACTGTTTCCCCCACCCCCAGTATTTTATTATCCGCATTTCCAAACATGCAGCGAAGTTGAAAGAACTTTGCACTTAACACCAGTGTACCCACCAACCTAGGTTGTACCATTAACATGTTACCCTCTTTGCTCTGCCGTGTATTTATCCATCTGTCCGTTATTCCTTTCTTTGACTGATTTCACACTGCTAGTGACTGAGGTAGGATTCAAACCATTCGGTTCCTTGTCAAAACCTCTTTTCTTTGCATCCTACAACCTTTAGGGTAACCCACCACCCCAGTTTTCCAGGAACCAAGACAGCTCCCTCCTGAGACATGAGACTTAAATGTTTTCAGATTAGCACAGCCCCCGGGAGGGGCTACCCTACCCCTTGCCTGGTAAGTTCTGAGGAATTTAAGGTGTGGTCAAGGCGGCGGAAGTTCCCCCCACCTCCAAGGTGAAAAGACAGACAACAACTACCTGTATGAACAACTGTACAGACAGACAGACAAAGCCAAGTGCTGGATAGGGTGCTGAGGGAGAACTGCCACTCCTTACGACCACTCTGAAGCACATCTGGGAGCATCTGCTAAAACTAAACAGACGCATAACCTATGATTCAGGAATTCCACGCTCAGATACCCAGAAGAAATGGGAGGATATGTTCACCAAAAAAACAAAAACAAAAAAAAAAAAGAGGAAGAAAGGAAAAAAGAAAACCATGTAAAAGAATGCTCAGAGCAGCTTTATCCATGTTAGCCCAAATTAGAAACAACCCACTATTCATCAATATAACTACTTATCGTATACTCATATAATAGAGTGCTACAGAAATCTACTAACGCATGCAACACGGACGACTCTTAAAAACATACTGTTGAATGAAATAGCACGAGAGAGTACGGACTGATGGTTCCGTTCGGGTGAAACTCTAGAACAGACACATCTCGCCTACAGCGATAGATGCGAAAGATGGGGTTAGGCCTGGGCAAGGAGGGGCTGGTGTGGACGGGTGGGTGAGCCTGCCGGACGGTCCTGGGTGGGGATCCTGTGGGCGTGTTCGGATGCAAGCCTTCACTGAGCTGTGTGGGTAACGTCAGCATCAGCGTGCGCTTGACCGTTCTATCTCAATCTCAAAGTTTAAAAAAAGGCAGACATCAGAATGCCGAAATCAAAAATAAAAATAAAAAGTATATGGAGAGATCAGTCAATGCAGGAGCTGGTAGAGAAGGCTGTAGTCTGGCTGCCAGCAAGCCCAGAAGGGGCTGGAAAACACTGCGCCTGTTACCAAATTATTCTTTTACTCCGGAAATTTGATCCACGAGTCTGTCAGCACCGGGAATCTCACATCGCGCTACAAAGAGCCAGAGCAAGCAGTTTGCAATGGAAAGGTGCTGTGGTTTAAGAATAGAAAGATCATCTTCTGTTTTTAAACAGGAAGGGGCCAAAAGGTTTTCTCTCCTGTCTGAGCTGAGGGCTTATTTCGGAAACATCAACAACAATAACAACAAAACAACTTAGAAACAACCCTTGGGACAGATTCTAGGAAATTAAAATCTGGAAACAAAGGCAAAGCTGCTTCTGTCTTTCCCACCCTGAGGAGGAAATCTAGTCTGGGAAATTTCCATCCCCGTAGGAGGGGAGAGACAGCTGCAGGGCACAGGTACATATGGCCTCAGGTCTGTGTCTGAGTCACCTCCACCTCTGCTGTGTCTGGAGACCGCCCAGAGGGGATAGGAGGGTAGAAACCACATCTGTGCCTTCCCTGTATGCACACCACGCTTTCCACGGATTTCCAGGTGCCCTAGAAAGTCAGAGACAGCCATGCGGAGGCCCGGCCATTGTACAGAGATTTCCTCCCCATTTTTTCTCCTTAAAATGAAAGGGGTATGTCAACTCACTCTGCCTTTGGTAGCTTCCAGTTCCCACAGCAAGGATCCTCTTCAAAACAAAGCCTCTCCTCTGCCACAGAGAGCTGGGGGGACACGGGCTGGAGTAGGTTAGACACCTCCCCCCCCCCCCCCCCCGGGCCTCTCCACCCCAGTTACCTGGGCTCCATCTCTCCTTTCCGTCCAAATTAATTTTGCATTGCTGCATGATTCACGTTTCCTGTCTGGGTTCCAAAGCCCATAACTAGAGGATCCCTCCAGAGAGGAACACCAATTGTTAATACCTTTAACATGCCTGCTTCTGATGGCGAGAGCAGGAAAAGTATATATTTTCATATTACATCTATATCCGTCTATATATTTTTAACATGTCATTGTGCCACTTTGCACAGGATTGTCATTTTAAGTGGTGGTTTGGCCTCACTCCAGGGCTTGATGCATCAGGGTCAGGTGGCCTCAGAGGCAGCTGTAATTTTTATGCTGAGCTCCCAAACCTGATGGGCTAGCTTGGGGAAATTTTGCCACATTGCAGAGAGCTGGGGTGAGTGGCTCTCAGGAAAGGGCACACCTTTTAAAGAGAAGAAAAGTCTTGTTCTTTTTCCTTCTCTTTTTTCTCTGGGAAGGAAGAACAAGCCCTTGCCTGCGCTAAGGGATTACTGCGAGAGAGAACCAAGAAACACTCGTGAAACACCCCCAGCCGAAGGTCCTGGGACACTGGCTGGAGTCAGAAGGCAAATGGAAACATGGCCTCCGAGCATGTGTGCACCTCAAGGTGACAGAGCTGAAACCAAGGGCTGTTTGGGGGCCGCGGGGCCCTGCAGGGGTCTCAGTCACCCAGGTGACTACCCGCCGCTCCAGTCACTAAGCAGGATGCTCCCTGAGCCAGGAGTCTGTGAAGCTCGCCAGCTTCCCTTTGGGGCCCAGGGGCATCTCCACAAAAGCAATGAAGAAAGTGGCTAATGGGTTGCCCAGACCCCAGAACACCTGGCCCTCAAACCAGGCACTCAGGAAAGCAGAACTGGGCTGTAAATTCTTCTGTAGACGGGCACCTGCAGAGCCACTCTCCTCTCCTCTGCAGGAACCCTAGGGACCAGAATCCAGCTCCAGCTTTTCCAGGGTCCCGTCTCGGCCCTCCCTCCAAGCAGGCCTGGCGCCCAGCTCAGGGCTACTGTCCCTGGCCCCTGAGGTCCTCTCCTAAGGCAGAGCTGCCCTCCCTCCAACTGGCTCTTTAGAGCCAGGGAAAGAAATGGAGAAAAAAAATTCTTATTAAATATGTGTATTTCTGCTATTCCTTTTGGTGTGATAATCCCTAACGAACCACAGCTGCAAGAAGACCAACTGAGCAAATGACGGAAGGATATAAATATCTAGAATCACTGTATCTCACATTCAGTTTTCCTGTTGCAGCCCCAAAGAGCCAGATTTAATTTCCCTCAGAGAGGAAACCCAGGCCCCTAGCAAGGCCTTAGATGCACAATAAACAAAATAAGACCTTAAGTTCACAGTCAGCAGCATTGCCCTGTTGATGGAGGCGAATGTTTACATGTGCATGTATGTGTCTCTGTGCACTTGGACGTCTGTGTGCATGTGTTTGCACGTGTGTGTCAGCAGTAAGAAACAGGCTGGAGGGCTGTGAGGATGAGTTTCAACAACCAAAACTTCTGACGTCCACATCCCCGACATAGGACATTTGTTTACATGAGAGACTGGGAAGGGAAATTAAACAATGATTTCCAAATCCCTCAGGAGCTATTATGCAGCAAATGTCATCCAGCTGTTCTCCACCCCCCGCCCCAGGTTCCCATCTGCTGCCCGTGTTAGGTGGGGCTCACAGGACAGGACCACTCACCATCTTCTGGTTGGCAAAGTCCCAGGTAGTTTGGCATGTGGCTTCTATACAGTCCAGCCCCTTGGAGATGGAGTTGGCAGGACCTGGCCTTTCCAAGTGGACTGGAATCTGAGTCTACACCAGCTGCGTGGTAGGCTCTGCACAGCGGGCGCTTGGACTTAAGGCCAATATGAGTAGTGCATTGGCTCTCTCAGGGCACAGGGCCACGCTGCTCATGCCAGATACCAGAATCACTCTCTGGATCCCCTGGGAGCAGTTAAGAAAAGATCAAGACTGGTGATTTGGAAAAGTTCCCAGTAGGCATCTGGCCTCAAGCCATGGAAACCAAATTAAAACTTGAGGCTAGAAGAACATGGTGCATGTGTATGTAACTCATTCATCCTTTCAACAGATATTTACAGACCCCTATTAGGAGCAGGGTGTCTATTCCAACTTTCTGGCCTGTGCTATATGGTTACCTATGTTTGTTTCCTCCATAGTTCCCATAACACAAGGCAGCGTAGCCTTAAAACACAGGAGTAATTTCCCCTTCTACTGGATATGAATTCCACTACTGCCATTTCTCAGCTCCTACGACAGACCTCCCCAATCTCAAGTTTGCCTCCTATTTTATTGGGCCAACTGGTTTTCAAGAAAAGGCCTTGCCTCCAGTCAGCCAGGTGTTGAGGGGCTTGAAACTTAGTGGATGTGGCTCAGCAGAGAGACGGGTTTGGGCATGGGTCTCTCATCCTCTCTGGTTCCAGCGCCGGCTTTGGACAGGTGATGCGCACCTGGAAAGCAACTATTCCAAATTCTGGTATCAGAGCTGGAGGCTCAGATGATCTGGAGACTCAGGGACCAAGAGAAATACTGTAAATTTATTGTCTCGAAGATCTCTCTGCCGTGTCTCTTACCCTACTTCCTATTAGTCATCTTGTGGGCGTATCACGTGAAATCTCACAATGTGCGCTCTGTAGGTTGACTCCATATCCCAGAGCTAGATGGGGGTCCGCTCTTGACCTACTTTCATTATTGTTCTCTCCTCGTTTGATAACAGGTGTTTGTTAATCTGACTTGTTCTCTGATGAGTTCCTTGAGGGCTGCTTTGTTCCTTCCAGAGGTCTAGCACAGTGCTTTTCATGTAAAAGGAGCTCAATACGTATTTGTCAAATGAGCAAAGGAACAAATATATTACCAAAAGTGATACAAATGACACCATCACAGTGCTTTCTTTCAAAGAAGCTGAGAGGCCAGGTCTGCAAACAAAATAAGATGCCACCCTTCCATTCTCCTGGAATGAAGGAGAGTAACTCATTTTGCATTCGGGGTCTTTCTAAGCGAGGAGGGAAGGTGGGTACATTGGAGCTTTATTTGCAAAGACCTTTAAGCCATTCTTCGGTAAACGAGCCCAGACCGAATACTTATATCTAAGGAACAGAAAGGCCAATTCGATGTCTGTCAATGGACTCACCTTTTCCACACCATGATGGGGACAAGGTAACAGGGACATCTGCCAATGTCACGTAAGTCACGGTCTCGGGACCTGATCATACCCCCTACTCATTGATCGTGAATCCAACTCAACCCATCCCAACCCATATGGTGAGGCACTCAGATTGGGTTTCCGAACTCCTGTATTTCTACTTCTGTGTGGCTTCTCTACCTAGGCTGTCAGGACCATGCAGCCCCTTAAAGTCCCATGCAGCATGACATATGTGATATCCTGGTCTAAGGCAAACAGACCCAGGCCAGACAAATGTGCCTGAAAGGCTGTCAAATCCCCTGTATTTGCCTCTGTCCCCTTAGTCGTTTTCCATTTCTTGTAGTCTCCGCTCACATTTCTCAGTTCCATCTCTGATGATGATAATACTTATAAAAAATGCACTCAGCGCTTACTATGTGCCAGACACGGTGTTGGGGGCTTGACGCACATCACGGAATGTCTCTCTCACCATGCTTTGAGTGACAGGCACAGTTATGATTCCCATTCTATGCATGAAGGCAAAGAAACAGAGGAAGGTGAAGCAACTCATTCAAGTCCCACAGCTGGTGGGTCTAAGACTCAGAGCTCAGAGGCAGGTCCTCCCGAGTCTAGATATCATTCTCTTAACCACAACGCTGTTCTCCAGCAATCTGCTCTGAGCTTAGAACCCTGTTCCAGCTCTCCAAACTCTGCTCCGGTGTCACCTAGTGAGAGTCCCGATCACTGCTTCTCTGCCAGTTCGCATACTGCCCAGAACAGCTCTGGGCTCAGGCTAACTCGTCTCTGCATCTCTCAAGACACAGAGAGTAAAGCGATGGGCAAATGGAAGAGGCCACACATAACTTGGGCGGCTAATTGATTGGTGGCCGCCTGGTCCTAGTTCTGAGGTCACTACTGTGTATCCTGAAGGGTGGCTCTTGCTCTTCTGCTTCTCTGCCTTTTGCTTTGGAGGGCTGTCCTTGACCCACCCAGTGCCTCCCCCACCTGCCACTGCACACGTGCAGATGCTTCATCCACTCCCCCCTCTGTCCAATCTATGTAAATCCACAGGAGAGAATCTGGGAGAATTATCCAGCTCCCTTGTGGGGCATTTCAGGGGTCAGCCTGACAGTGAAACCCCTTTGAGTGACTGAGGAAATGGAGGACTGTGCAAAGCACTTCCTTTTTCAGAGTAAATGTGGCCAGTTGGGCAGAACCGACCTCCCTGGCACTACCTCCTCCTCAAGAGCCCAGAATTCGGAAGCAGGCGCCCTCAGTGGAGAGCATGGCTAGCTGCACTTCCCTGGCGTCATCTGACAGGCACTCCTCCCCTGGAGGCAGCCTCAGCCTCCGCTGTCCTGTAGCACTGTTTTCCACTAATATGCTCATATTTCATCTGCTTTAGCATTTTGCTTTCCCAAGCCTCTTAATCCCTCATAATTGAATATATTTTATGCTGATGAGCAATGGTGTTAATCATGCCTCTGGGCCATGCCTAAAGGGACATTTTATTTCATTCTTTCTTGGGCTTTATGCCAACTTGCATTTTTTCTTCCACCTCTAGGGAATAGATTCTCTCTGTGAGAATGGGGTGTGAGCTGTAGGTGGGGAAGGACTTCCTGACTCCTAGTCTTTTGAGACCCTGGAACTAAGTGCTGAGGGGAATTATCTTAAAGAGATAGTTTTAAAAATGGAGATACTCTTTTCCTTTCATTGTCATCTGACCAGCAAAACACTTCGCCCGGAACCCTGGGGATGAACCAAATGATGCATGGATTCTTCTCCAGGGCTGAGAGGGCAAGCTCTCCCACCCCAGTCAGTTTCTGTATGTTCTCAAGGGGGAGACAGAACAAGAGGGGTGAGTACAGATGATTTACACCCCTATTGGAATGCATGAGAAGTACACACAAAGTCAGCCGGGAGCCCCCATAAGATGAAGGAGGGCGATGATTCCCTGCAAAGCCTCCATTGATCCTGCCTCTCTGAAGGCTTTCCTGGGAGCCGCCCTGAACTGCTAGGAGCATTGTTTCCCTCAACTTCAAAGCTGGGATTTTGTTAAATTAAAAATGCATAAAGCCACAACCTTGTTTTCTTTCAATTTTAGTGCTCACAGAACTAGAAAGGATTGATATGCCAGTAATAGCAGACAAGAGGGAGAAGAATTTATGACCCCAGAAGTGCTGAGGCAAAGCAATAGAAAGAAGCATTTAAGTCTTTCTATTAAAGTAACTCATATTAAAAAGTAATAGAAGCTGGGTGGCAGAGGCCTTACTTATTTCATCAGTGATGCCAACAGTCAGCAATTTGTCATGGCTGGAGACCAGGAAACAACCGTCTACCCCGTGAACGAGCCGATGCGCGGTGCTGCCTGTCAACAAAAAGCCGACCGTAGTCTGGAAACCCTGGGACCGACTGTTTAACGACTCACATTTAAGAGAGGTGGAGCTGGTTGGGGCTGCAGAAGAGGTAGAATGTGGATTTCTACCTTAGTCCATTTGGCTGCTAAAACAGAATACCAAGGACTGGGTGACTTAGACATTTAATTCTCACAGTTCTGGAGGCTGGAAGGTCCAAGGTCATGGTGCTGACAGATTCGGTTCTTGATGAGGGCCCTCTTCCTGGCTTGTCGATAGCCACCTTCTCACTGTGTCCCCACAGGAAGAGAGAACCAGTTAGCTTTCTTCTTCTAAGAAGAAGTTACTCTCTTCTTCTAAGGGCACTAATCCCATTACAGAGGCTCCAACCTCATGGCCTAATCACCCCACAAAGGCCTCATTTCCAAATATCATTACACTGGGGATTAGGTTTCAGCACAGAAATTTGGGGGGGGGGGTAGACAAAAACATGCAGTCCATAACAATTTCATTGCCCTTGAAATTCTAAAGTTTAAAATTAGCCAAGAAGACAAGAATTCAGCAGCTAATTTTAGAAAGCTGGGGGGCACCAGGGTGGCTCACTTGGTTGAGCGACTGACTTTGGCTCAGGTCAGGATCTCACAGTTCGCGGGTTCGGGCCCCATGTCGGGCTCTGTGCTGACAGCTTGCTTAGAGCCTAGAGCTTTCTTCGGATTCTTGTGTCTCCTTCTCTCTCTGCCCTTACCCCGTTCATGCGCTCTCTCTGTCTCTCAATAATAAATAAATGTTAAAAAAAAAAAAAAAAAGCTGGGATTTGTTTCCTCCCAGGTGACAGCTCCTAGAAATCTTGAACCAGTGATCATAGGCTTCAACTTCCTGAGTCCTCACATCCTTATTTACCGAGGATACGGAGGAGTCAGGATGAACACACTGACCGTTTCTTAGCTCCTCCCCTAGATACAGAGAGAGAATGGAGCACAAATAGGCACACATTTCCCTTAGCTGTAATTTAAATGAAACAAAAAGCAACAAAACCCTTCTTCATTAAATAAATGTGTCTCTTTAGCATTACCTCATTCTTCCTTTATACACAGATGAGTTCCTCAACTCCGTGTGTATAATTACTGACCCTGTGTCTCCTCCATCCACTCATTGCCTGGATCCCTCCTGCTAAACATCAATTCTGCTTGAGCGGCTCTTCCCCAGGCCACCAGTGGCTTCCAGGCACCGAGTTCCAAGGCCCCTCAGCATCACTCAGTGCTGTGGACACTACCTTTGCTTCTTGAAATTCTTCTTCTCTTCACTGACCTCAGAACCAATATCCTTCACACTCTTTGACCAGTGCCCCTCGTCCTCCTCCTCACCCCTAAATGTGAGAGTTTCTCAAGGTTTGGACCTCAGCGTCTAGCTCTTCATCTCTATCTGCACTTTCCTCTTCGGAAATGTTGTCCACATTCACAGTTTCAACAATTGCTCCCAGTGGAGTGGTGATCGAGCCACGCTCAACTCAAAGAGCACACTGATAAACGTTTTATCATTTTGTGGGGTGCTCTTCTCCATCCCCGCCCCCATCTCCAGTCAACTTGTCATGCCACCTGGTGGCCTTCCCGCATTAACCTCTACGTTCTTTTCTGCTGCCTGGTTTCCCACCTACCCAGCCCAAACGTGTCACCAGCCATCACTCTTACTGCCACACATACACAAATGCAGGCACATACTCCGACATGTGACGATCCATCCACATTGTGAAGTGCCAGGACTTGACTCTGTCCTCTAGGATCAGGAGAAGGAGAATAGGAGTAAATCACACACATTGAAGGTTGAATTTGAAAATAAAGAAATAGAAAGGCTACCAAGCAGTAAGGAAATTTCCATAATATTTTCTTATGATTCAGTGACCATCAAAGAGCAGGAAGGAGAAAAAACATCCTACTGACCCATGGACTTCCAAACTGCTGTCCAGGCTCTTGGAGAAAGAGCACAAGGAGGATGGATCTGGTTGATGGATATTCTCAGATAATCCCAAATATACCATTTAAACCCACAATGGGACCCTTTAATTTCCACCATCTTTTGTTGACTGTTCCTCCCATTTAGAAGTTTTAGCTAGAAAAATGAAACTTGGGTCTTGATTCCTAGAGAAGAATGGGAGTTGAGGGGTTCAGATTAATAATGTCAAGAGGTGCAGGATTAATCCACAAACCTGAGGTTTGTTTGTGGCCCGGTGCCTGTTCAGAACATCAGAGGTCACCTTGGGTTAGGATATGTATGTATATCTCTTTGCTACAACTTGCACCTAGGAATGAACATGACCTTCTACTGCCTCTGTATTGCTCTTAATGTAATGTCCTTTCATTTACTGATGACTTCAGAGCCTCAGTACCTCTGTAGTACTATGACTATGACTACTGCTACTGCTATTATTTTGGGGGACTTCAGTATCCACACTGATGACTCATCTACTACTCTGGCCTCTCAGTTCCTTAACCTCCTTATCTCTAATAATAATGTCCTGTCCATATAGCCACACCAAGATCTTAGCACCAACAAAAACTGCTGCACCACCTTTGAAATCTCAGCTTCAAACATCACACTTGCTGACCACGATCTCTTGCCTTTCCAACACAGTCTAGTACTCCCATTCCGGAATTTCTATGACCTCGTTGGGATTGCTAATTCATGGACCCCCACCACTGGTCTATTACTTTCCAATATTCTCCTCATATCTTCATTACGGCAATGTCAATTAGGAGTAAGAGAGAGAACATTTAAATATTTGAATTTTTAAGGGTAGGTGACCACTGGATGTATGGAGTGAAGGAAAAGAAGACTCTTAATAGCTAGCTTGAGTGATTAGTCTCAACGACTTGAGTAGGGAACGCCTGGTAAGGCAGAAGGGAAGAAATCAGGAGCTTAGGTTTGGATGAGCTGAATCGAGGTGGTCTGATTGACCTTCCGGCAGGCGGTGGTTCTACATGAGAGTGAAGATGGAGACTGGGAAATCACCAAGGCACAGGCCTCCACTGTCTCTCGGTTATATGACTGTAGCCTCGTAATTCATCTCCCTGCTTCCAGGCGTGCCCCTTCCAATCCACCTGACATTTTAAAACACAAAATTCATCCTGTCACTGACCTACTTAAGACACTTTTCCGCTTCCTGTTGCCTTCAAATGACAGGTTGAGATACACTGGGACTTTTAAAATCTAGCCCCTGGTGCAGAGCCAAGCCCAATCTTCCAGCCCTTCCCCATTTGCTTCCAGTTCACTAAATATGAAATGCCCTCTCTTGAATTTTCAGTCCAGCAAACTCCTGTTCATTCTTTGAAACTCAACGCAAATTCCAACCTCATTAGCAAGGCCAAATCCTCGTTTCTGCCTCCGTGCTCCCACTGTTAGTTGTCCTTATAGCTTGCAGCACTTGCCACACTGGTTATATAATGTGTGCAAACTCATCTTGTGAGACAATGAACGTTGTGGAAAGTGAGTTCGCTTTCCTCTTCACCATTGCCCCCGAGGACCAGCAGAGCATCTACACACTGCACACAGGCTCGCCATTCATGCTGTTTGCCAGAACGAGTGAGCCTGAGCTGGCGCTTTGGGCCTTGACTCCAGGATTCTCTCCCCACGGGCTCTTCACTAGTGAAACAGCAAATGAAAAGTAGGTGATAAAACAGTCCCTAATAAGGGATTCTGGGAAAAAGGGAAGGAGAAAATTCTACACTTTCTTTTCCTCCAACTCCTCTTTCTTCTCCTTAACTTTGTAGATGCAAACAAAACCCTAGCTTAGATCAGACCCCTAAGAATCTCTATTGTCTCTACCACACGACCACAGATAGGAAGATGGAACAAATTGCTCAAGGACCATAGATGTTTCTTTGGGCTCATTTGGAATTTCAAGCAGCTCAGAACATCTGCTATTCTCGAGAGCCGCTCAGGATACAAATAAGTGCATGGGAACCACTGAGACTTCTGACTTTGGGGATTTCACTCCACAGGGCAACTTCTCTGTGTTTTGAAAGAGGATTTTGGGTGAACGGATAGAAAGGTTCCTAGAGCAGCAGTTTTGAGCCTGTCCCTGTATAACCTGGGGCAAACTGTTTGTTGTCACCAGGACTAAGTCTCTCATTTGTAAACATAGAAGTTTGGACTAAATAACCTCTAACACTTATTTCAAATTTGAGAGTCTATGGGACTTCAAGTCCCATAATAGGATAATAGTAGGTGTTTAAATCCAAATCAATTCATACATCCTCAGGGAAAAAAAAAACCCCAAAAACCACAAGAGTAAACAAACCACTCATAACCCAAGACTATAGCACAAGTAGGAAGCCAAGAAGAGTATGAAATCAAAATTGTGCACAATTCAGGAAATAAACCTAACCAGCGAGCCATCTGGAGGATGCATGCCAAAGAGGAGAGAGAATGGAAGGTCATGAAGGGAGTGGGCACAGAGGTCAGAAAGAGAAAGAAGCACCCAGAGTGCGGAAATGATGAGAATCGGTCAGACACTTGGTGGATCGGAGTGCTGGCCACTGGGGAATCAACTGGGAAAGACTTGGAGGTTCAAGGGGCCAAAGGTGGCCGTTTAGAGTAGGGGCCACTTTTGAAGGAGAGAAAGACTATAAAGCAGCATCATTTTGAGACTTAGTGGAGAAAGGAGAGAAGGAAAAGGAGGCTCAAATTAATGGTCCTACAAAAGACAATCACCAACTCAGAAGGCACTCTAAGCCGTCTCCTGCCTCAGGCTCCGTGAAGTAAAGAGTTTGCATTTCTGATCTCGACAAGAGGGTAACTCTTGAACTAACAGAATTCTGGTAAGCCTCCTCCATCCCTGTCTACATATAACTGTTACTTCTAGATTAGGAAAATAAGTATTTTAAGCAAGCAGAAAGTGACTGAGAGGCACTTATACAAAGTTACTCTAAGAAGTCAAATTTTTTCATTACTTCAGTTGGTGAAAATTCTCCCCCAAATTCAACCATGAAGCAGAACAAAACTGTACCACAACACCTCAACCTGGATTAAATGTCCTTAAACAGACATTTTTACATATGAAGGCAATTCAAACTAAAAATTCAAAAACTGAAATCAGAAAGGACAAAAAATATATGAAATAGGAGTTGACCAAACTTAGGAAATAAATAGAAGAAAAAGGCAAAATTGTGTTAGAAATGAAAACTAATTTAGAAATGAAAACTAAATTACAAAGTGCCCATGAGAGAACATATTTAATTAAAAATACAATAAGAGACATTAAGGAAAGACACAGGAAAATAAAAATGACATAAAGAAGGTATTTAAAAAAACAAATCGGAGAAAATATGATTAATATTGAAGATAAAGAAGATAATCCAACGTACATAATTGGAGTTTCTAAAGAAGAAAAAAATAGAACAAAAATAATATTTAAACCCGGCATCCAAAAAAGCTTCGCAGAAATGAGATGACTGGAAACTGCATATTAATTTCCCCCGCGATGGACCCGGGACAAGTGACTGGGATGCTTACATCTAAGACCCATCTTGATCAAACTTAAAACGTCCCCCTACCCTTGATATTTGAAGCAAACACTTCAAGTGAGGCTTTTCAACTTCTGCCAACAACGGAACAGTATTTTCAAGAAACTTAGGAAGAGAGTATGAACAAAAGATTTTAGATCTAATCAAGCTGTCCATCAAATAGCAAGAGTTGTAAACATGCAAGAATGATGGGTAATCTGTACTCAGAACTCTTTCTGAGCAACTTAAGAATTCAAACTTCAGGGCGCCTGGGTGGCTCACTTGGTTAAGCATCGAACTTTAGCCCAGCCTGTTTCAGATTCTTTGCCTCCCTCTCTCTCTCTCTGCTCCTCCCCTGCTCATGCTCTATCTCTCACTCTTAAAATAAATAAACATTTTAAAAATGTATAAAAAAGAAGTTGAACTTCATCTAACCAGATGTCTACAAAACCTAAAGAGGGGTGTGGGGGTGGCTCAGTTGGTTAAGGTACAACGTCAGCTCAGGTCATGATCCCACAGTTTGTGGGTTCAAGCCCCAGGTTGGGCTTTGTGCTGACAGCTTAGAGTCTGGAGTCTGCTACAGATTCTGTGTCTCCCTCTCTCTCTGTCCCTCTCCTGTCCCCACTCTGTCTCTATCTCTTAAATAAATGAAAATGTTAAAAAAAATAAAATAAAATAAATAAAAAACATAAAGAAAGGAGTCAGAGCAAGTACTGAATGTGTTTCATTGTTGCCCTAAGACTAAAACCAAGAAGGGTCAAGAGTGGAAGACCATAATGCAAATGCTAAATGTTGTATAAAAGTAAATACAATGTGAAGTTGAGTGGGGAAGTGAGACAGAAACAAGAGTGTAGAATAAACACATTGTCACATAGGTAGTAAGGAGGAGGACTCAAAGGTTACATTTAAACTTGACAACCAAAGTGAGTGAATGAATGAATGGATGAATGAACAAATAAACTTGACAACAAGATAATAAATGCCTAAGTAGGGGGGAAAAGGGGACTGTGGATGTCATAAAAAGTATGAAGTACTAGAACTACACACTCTCTTAAATTCTGAAATAACTACAAAAGACAAAAATAAGAAAAGCAAAGAATAAACAATAGAAAAGAACACAAGAGGGGCATCTGGTGGTTCAGTTGGTTGAGTGGCTGACTTTACCTCAGGTTGTGATCTCGCAGTTCATGAGTCCCATAGGTTTGCTGCTGTCAGCCTGTCAGCAAAGAGCCTGCTTGGGATCCTCTGTCCCCCTCTCTCTGCCCCTCCCCTGCTTGCACTCTCCCAAAAATAAATATATATTTAAAAAAAAAGAAGAGGAGCACAGGAAATACAATGCTTATGGTAAACATAACACAAAGATATGATGAATTGGTATCAAAAATATTAGTCACGTTAACAAATACAAATATACCTAATTTATCGATTAAAATAAAAACATTTCCTTTGTTAAAGTGTTTACTCATTTTGAGAGCGAGAATGAGAGCATGAGTAGGGGAGGGGCAGAGAAAGAGGAAGACAGAATCCCAAGTAAGATGCATAAACTGTGAGATCATGATCTGAGCTGAAATCAAGAGTCAAAGCTCAACCAACTGAGCCACCCAGTTGCCCTAAAATCAGGAAATTTTCAAGTTGGCTGAAAGAGCAAAACCCAATTCTATGGTGAATACAAAAGACACATCTAAAATGAATGACATGTCAAGAAATGAAGTGATTCTAAAATGAATTGACAGGCAAGTTATATGAGGCAAGTGGAAACATAGGAAAGGTTATGATTCCAAAATAAGACAAAATAAAATTCAGACTGGTGGTCTGGAATCGAAAGCACAGAGACAGCCCCTGGAAGTACAGAAGTTTAGTGTATTATAAAGCTACTGCCTCAAGTCACTGAAATAAGGCGGACTCTTAACAAATGGAATTAGAACTGAAGTACCTTTGGGGGAAAAATGATAAAATTGGCTTCTTTCTTAGTATCATTAGCAGAATAAAACTCCAAATGCACAAAAGACCTTAATGTAAAAGATGGAGCCATACAAGCATTAGATATGGAGAAGGGCTTTTAACTATAATCAGAGATCCATCAATAGTAAAAAAAAAAAAGTATACTAATGAAGTAATTTTTTTTCATATGACAAAAAAAATTCTCTAAGTAACATTTAAAGACAAGTAGTAAGTTGGGAGACAAAAGGTACAACATGTGTAACAGATAGATAAAGAGTGGTATCCCTCAGGACTGCTGATGCACAGGGGCACATGTACCCCAATGTTCACAGCAGCACTGTCAACAATAGCCAAATCATGGAAAGAGCCTAAATGTCCATCACCTGCTGAACGGGTCAAGAAGATGTGGCTTATCTATACAATGAAATACTACATGGCAAGGAGAAAGAATGAAATATGGCCATTTGTAGCAACGTGGATGGACCTGGAAGGTGTCATGCTGAGTGAAATAAGTCAGTCAGAGAAGGACAGGTACCATATGTTTTCACTCATATGTGGATCTTGAGAAACTGAAGACATCGGAGGAAGGGAAGGGGGAAAAATAGATACAAACAGAGAAGGAGGGAGGCAAACCATAAGAGACTCCTAAATACGGAGAACAAACTGAGGGTAGCTGGGAGGGGGAGGGAAAATGGGTGATGGGCATGGAGGAGGGCACTTGTTGGGATGGGCATTGGGTGTTGTATATGAGCCAATTTGACAAGAAATTATATTTATTTTTAAAAAGGTGGATGTCCCTGATATGTTAATGTTGAGATAAATATTTTAAAACCTGATAGAAAAATTATAAGAAGCTATAAACAGTTCACCAAAAAAATATACAATGTCCCTTAAAGATATTAAAAGATGTTCAATTTCACTCATAATGAAGAAATACGTATTAGAACTAGGCTATTTTGTCACCTAAGAAATCAGCAAAAATTTCAAAAGCTTGACAGCCACTCTATTGATGGAGGAGTAGGGGAAACATTACTTTCATGCACTGCTGGTGAAAATGAAAAATAGCACTCCGCGGAAGTGAATAGGGCAGTATCTAATATAGCTACTAACACGTTTGCCCTTTAACTCAGCAGCCTCATTTTCAAAGTTTACCCTGAATATGCTCCTTCAGCAATTACAGAATGAAATCATAAGGTTTTTCTTTGTTGCATTATTTGCAATAAAAATGACTGGAAATGATCTAAATGCTCATCCACAACAGTTTGATTAAATAATTGATAATACAACCACATGATGGATACATCATACAGGTATACAGTGATAAGAAGGAAGAGAATGCCCATGAACAGATACTGAATGACTGATGTACTGGAAACTGAATAAAATAGCAAGATGCACAAGACTTATATAATACACTGGCTTTTGTGTAAGAAATAAGGGAAGATATGAAAAAATATATGTGTGTATGTGTATATTTTTACCAAATAAAACAAAGGAAAATTGGTTATACCTAACAGGATGAGCTGGCATAAAGTAAAAAGGATTAGGAAAGGGAGAGAGAAATCTCTGAATATACATCTTACCTATTTTTAAAAAATAAGTTAAATCACCAAGAAGCTAATGATTTACATATTCAAAACATAAACTAAGTCAACAAGATATCTAGCAATGAATACCAAAAAACAAACAAAAAGAAACAACAAACAGTCCTAATTGTATATCGAAGTGACAATACAACCATGTAGAGAAAAAAGAAGTAATTCAAGTAACTTTTGAACATGGTACTTGGCTGAACACTCTCAATGGAATACAATCTAAGGATAAAAGGATCTGCAAAAAAATCTCGAACTTTAATTTGTTGTTTTTTTTTGTGGTGCTATGTTGAATTCTGATACAATTTTGCTTGTATTGGAGGAGGCAAATCCTACCTTCCAGGGTTCAATGGAATTGGAATTCAGCATATCAGTATAAATTTGTGATTATGTATAAAATACATAGATAGATAGATAGATAGATAGATAGATAGATAGATAGATAGACAGATAACTCTTACCCTACATCCGCTCACCAAAATGGCCCAGAAAAATAAGGACATTTTAGTTTCAGTATTGTGAGTTAAACTGTGCCTCCAACAAAAATATGTTAAAGTCCTAACCTTAATACTTAGGAATGTGACCTAATTTGGAAATGGGTCTTTGCAGATGTAATCAAGTTAGATGAGATCATGCTGGATTAGGATGAGTCCTAAATCCAACGACTGATATCCTTTTAAGAAGATAGCCACATGTCTAGGGAATTCCCTTTCTTCTCATTCTCCAAGATAGATCACATACTGGGGCATAAAGCAGCCCTCCATAAATATAAACGAATAGAGATCATACCATCCACACTTTCAGATCACAATGGTATGAAACGGGAAATCAACCACAGGGGAAAGTCTGGAAAACCTCCAAAAACATAGAG
>NC_043710.1:103365864-103461698 GCF_006229205.1 Suricata suricatta | reverse complement strand
AATCTGAACAACCCATAACCAGTGAAGAAATCAAATCAGCTAATGAAAAAAAATCTCCCAATGAATAAAAGCCCAGGGCCAGATGGCTTCCCTGGGGAATTCTACCAGACATTTAAAGTAGAGTTAATACCCATTCTTCTCAAGCTATTCCAAAAAAATTGAAATAGAAGGAAAACTTCCAGGCTCATTCTACAAAGCCAGCATCACTTTGATTCCCAAACCAGACAGAGATCCAACCAAAAAAAGAGAACTACAGACCAATATCCTTAATGAATACAGATGTAAAAATATTCAACAAGATACTAGCAAATTGGATTCAACAGCATATAAAAAGAATTATCCACCACGATCAAGTGGGATTCATTCCTGGGTTACAGGGCTGGTTCAATATTCACAAATCCATAAACATGATACATCACATTAACAAAAGAAAAGATAAAAACCATATGATCCTGTCGATAAATGCAGAAAAAACATTTGACAAAATACAGCATCCTTTCTTAATAAAAAACCCTTGAGAAAGTCGGGAGAGAAGGAACTTACTTAAACATCATAAAAGCCACTTATGAAAAGTGCACAGCTAATATCATCCTCAATGGGGAAAAAACCGAGAGCTTTCCTCTGAAATCAGGAACATGACAAGGATATCCACTCTCACCACTGTTGTCCTAGCATCAGCAATCAGACAACAAAAGGAAATACAAGGCATCCAAACCAGCAAAGATGAAGTCGAGCTTTCACTTTTCGCAGATGACAGGATACTCTACATGGAAAACCCGACAGACCCCATCGGAAGCCTACTAGAACTGATCCATGAATTCAGCAAAGCCCCAGCGTACAAAACCAACATACAGAAATTGCTTGCATTTTTATATACCAATAATGAGGCAACAGAAAGAGAAATCAAGAAACTGATCCCTCCGGGCGCCTGGGTGGCTCAGGTGGTTAAGCCTCCGACTTTGGCTCAGGTCATGATCTCATGTTTGTGGGTTCAAGCCCCACGTTGGGCTCTGTGCTGTCAACTCAGAGCCTGGAGCCTGCTTCCGATTCTGTGTCTCCTTCTCCCTCTGCCCCTCCCCACTCATGCTCTGTCTCTGTCTCAAAAGTAAATAAAACATTCAAAAAAAAAAAAAAAAGAAAGAAACTGATCCCATTCACAATTGCATGAAAATCCATAAAATACCTAGGAATAAACCTAACCAAAGATGTAAAAGACCTGTATGATGAAAACTATAAAAAACTTATGAAAGAAATTGAAGAAGACACAAAGAAATGGAAAAAGATTCCATGCTCATGGATTGGAAGAATAAACACTGTTAAAATATCAACACTACCCAAAGCAATCTACACATTCAAGGCAATCCCAATCAAAATTGCACCAGTATTCTTCTCAAAGGAAGAACAAACAATCCCAAAATTTGTATGGAACCACAAAAGACCCCTAATAACCAAAGTAATATTGAAGAAGAAAACCAAAACAGGAGGCATCACAATCCCAGACTTTAGCCTTACTACAAAGCTGTCATCGTCAAGACAGTGTGGTATTGGCAGAAAAACAGACACATGGATCAATAGAATAGGATAGAGAACCCAGAACTGGACCCACAAATGTATGGCCAATTAATCTTCGACAAAGCGGTAAAGAGTATCCAATGGAAAAAAGATAGCCTCTTTAACTAGTGGTGCTGGAAGAACTGGACAGCTACATGCAGAAGAATAAAACCAAACCACTTTCTTACACCATACACAAAAGTAAACTAAAAATGGTTGAAGGACCTGAACATGAGACAGAAAACCATAAAACCCTAGAGGAGAAAGCAGGAAACAGCATCCTTGATCTCAACTGTAGCAATTTCCTACTCAACACATCCCCAAAGGCCAGGGAAGCAAGAGCAAAAATGAACTATTTGGACCTTATCAAGATAAAAATCTTCTGTACTGCAAAGGGAACAATCAAGAAAACTAATAGGCAACCAATGGAATGGGAAAAGATAGTTGCAAATGACATATCAGATAAAGGGCTAGTATCCAAAATCTACAAGGACCTCATCAAACTCCGCACCCAAAAAACAAAGAATCTAGTGAAGAAATGGGCAGAAGACACGAATAGATACTTCTCCAAAGAGGACATCCAGATGGCCAACAGACACATGAAATGATGCTCAGCATCACTCAGCATCAAGGAAATAAAAATCAAAACCACACTGAGATACCACCTCACGCCAGTCAGAGTGGCTAAAATGAACAAATAAGGAGACTATAGACGCCAGCGAGGATGTGGAGAGACGGGCACCCTCCTACACTGTTGGTGGGAATGTAAACTGGTGCAGCCACTCTGGAAAACAGTGTGGAGGTTCCTCAAAAAATTAACACTAGAACTCCCCTATGACCCAACAATAGCACTGCTAGGGATTTACCCAAGTAATACAGAAGTGCTGATGCATAGGGGTACATGTACCCCAATGTTCACAGTGGCACTTTCATCAATACCCAAATCATGGTAAGAGCCTGAATGTCCATCAACTGATCAGTGGATCAAGAAGATGTGGTATATGTATACAATGGAGTACTGCATGGCAATGAGAAAGAATGAAATCTGGCCATTCATGGCAATGTAGATGGACCTCGAGGGTGTCATGCTAAGTGAAATAAGTCAGGCAGAGAAGGACAAATACCATATGTTTTCACTCATAAGTCTAAAAGGAGAAACTTAACAGAGGACCATAGGGATGGGAAGGGGGGAAAAAGAGTTAGGAGAGGGAGAGAGGCAAATCATAAAAGACTCTTGAATATGAAAACAAACTGAAGGCTGAAGGGGAAGGGGGAGGGGGAAAGGGGAAGGGGGTGATGGACATGGAGGAGGGCACTTCGGAAGAGCACTGGGTGTTATATGGAAACCAACTTGACAATAAACTATTAAAAAAAAAAGAGAGCCATGTGAAAATACACGGAGGAAAAAACAATCAGGTGAAGACAGAGGCATATATTGAAGTGAGGTGGCTCCCACAAGCCAAGGAACACCACAGATTCCTGCCAACTAGCAGGAGCTAGGAATAGGCAGGGAAGGATTCTTCCTTAGAGCCTCCAGAGAAAGCAGGACTATGGCTACACTGAAGTCGGACTTCTGGCCTCCAGGACAATGAGACAATAAACTTCTATTGTTTTAAGCCACCCAACTTACGGTGCTTTGCTATAGCAGCCCTAGGAAACTAATGCATCCAGCCACCAAAGCTTGGTTTCTAAATACCATTGACAGGAAAAAAACAAAAACAAAAACAAAAACAAAAACAAAACAAAACAAAACCCCAGGAGCTTCTTGAAGAAATACCTGATCAAAAGGTCCGGGTCATCTTATTGTGCAAGAAAGCAAGGGTCAAGGCTGTACTCAACCAACACTGATGGGAGTATGATAAAAAAGGGCCAGTTTAAAGAGGTTCTAATAAGCCAAATTTGGAATAATTTGAGTATTAAAAAGCCTAAGGAAAAGTGATTGCCTAGAATGATCATAGGAATTAACTAGAAAGGGACATTTACTAGAAGGGGAAAACTTTCCGTGGTGATCAAAATGTTCTATATCTTAATAGAGGAAAGAGTTACAGGAGTGCTTATGCTTGTCAAAATTCATCTAACTGTATATTTAAGATCTGTACATTGCACCATATGCAAATTATACATCAATTTTAAAAATTAATAACGATAGTAATAGGTTATAACATATTGAACTTAAACTTTCTTAAAAATCTGTGTCCAAAATGATATTACAAACAAAAGTTTGGGGAAGGAGAGCTGTTTTTTACAAAAGGATGCCTGCCAGCAAATGTGGAATTTCAACCACCAATGTAATAATTGCTTCAGGCAAGGATAATCAATGGATGCTAAAACATTAAGTGAATGATTTTAGAGATCAGAATAGTCAAACAGTCTCAATGTATCACCCTACACGTAAGGGGAAAGGTGCCTTTGCAATGAAGAAATATGGCAGATACCAAACTAACCAAGAGCTCAAGCCTAACAGTGATAATGGGACAAAGTGACCTCACATACCTCCTGACATGCTCTGGTTGGGATGCAGACCACCAGACTACGTGAGCCCAAGACTGCTCTCCTGAACCTAGTCATGAGGAAGCATTCAGACAAATCCGATCATCGGACATTCTTCAGAGCCAGTAGTCCAGATTCTTCAAAAGGGTAATATCATAAAAGAACAAAAGAGAAAGGGAAAATGTTCTATATTAAAGAAGATTAAAAAGACATAATAAACTGAATGCAATGCTGGACCATTGATTGCATACTGAAAAATAAATAGCGATGAAGGGCATGGTTAGGACAATCACGGAAACTTGACCATAGGTTATATACTAGGTAATATTATGGTATCTTTGTTAAATGTCCTGCATATGATGATTATAATGTGGTTACACAGAAGAATGTCCTTTTTCTGCAAAGAGAAAGAAAGCAAACATGGCAGTAATTATTATTGTTGTTAATAATATGGCAATAACAATGACTAATAATAACTAGAGAATCTGTGAAGAGAATATGGATATTTATTGTACTACTTTTTCCAAAAACTGATTTAGGATTTTTCAAAATAAGACATTTTGGAAATGCTATTTTAGAAGGGAAAATCTCTAATATTTTGCTAAGTTTTTGCTAAATATCTTTTGCACCTGTCACTTTCTCATCGTCCTGCCCCGACCCTCGTCAAATTATAGCCAGGCTCACTATGTTACTTCACAAGACTTCTTCCTCCTCCTGAAATAATTTTTCTAAACAGAGCTTTTGTAAAGCATTTTGTAAAACTACTTCCACACAAGTTTTTCCAATAGGTCTAAGCTGTCCTGGGGTTAAATCCAAAACTCTTCAGGGTGGGAGTTTCATTCATTCTCAACCTGTGTTTCAAACTGCTGGCCTGACATCGTCACGCGAAGATTGTAGCAACCTCACACTCACCCAGTTCAGAGGGGGACACCGCCCCCTCCAAACCCAGTTCTCCTGCTGTTTCCTATTTCCTTAGTGGTATCATCACCTTCAGTCACCCAGGTGGCTCTCTCGGAACCAGCCCAGGTTCCTGCCTGCTTTTCGTATCCTACACCAAGCCCCTGAGGTCTAAGGAAACCATCCCATTGTTCATCTCTCTCACATCAGGCCTCTGCCATCTCTAAGCTCTAAACTATTCCCTACCTACCAAATGTCTCCCTGATGTTCCCTAGTAAATGTTAAATAATTCTCAATTGATGGAGGGCCCTGTCTACCTCTTTCTTCTCCCCCAAACAGCCTTATGGTAAAAGTCTCTCAGAAGAAAAGAACAGCAAAGCAGCTGCCAAAAATTCTAGAAGAGAAAATGCCATAGAACTCATTGGCTCTTCACCTGGAGCCCTGAATGCTCAGTGTGACCAACGGGACAAGGAGATTAAGAAATAAACTAAACTCAACCCTACTGCCTGATGTCCTATTTCCCGTTTCAGAAAAAAGGGGCAAAAACCCAGCTGGAACATTCTAGCTATTTGAAGAGTACAGGATTTACCGGCCTCTAAATCGTGCTTGCTACAGTATGCCTGGCATTCAAGGTGCCTGTGCAGGCGCCAGCAAGATGGAGATGTGCCCCATATGGCCACCCACCCCCAGCCACGGTGGTTGGAGACAGATGCCAGGAAGCAAGGACTGGCAAACCACAGCCTGCGGTTCGAGTGTGCCCTGTGCCTTTTTCTTGACAGCCCAGCAGCTAAAGATGGTTTTTACATTTTTAAGGAAGTATTAAGTGTGTGTGTGTGTGTGTGTGTGTGTGTGTGTGTGTGTGAGAGAGAGAGACAGACAGACAGACAGACAGACAGACCGACCACACATGGCCTGCAAAGCCTAAAATCTTTATTACCAGGGTCTTTATTAAAAAAAAAAAAAAAAGCTTCAAGGCTCACGGGCATGAGTGTGGATCCCTACTGACCTTCAGTAGCCACAAAACCACACACTCCATGAGACTATTAAACCTCTCTTCATTTCTTCTTCTGGTTTCCTCACTTGTAGATGACACACCTGCGTAGAAGATGTAAGAATTAAGTGAATTAAATGCTAATCTGCTTAATACAATTCTTGGTACCTAAGTACTCTGTAAATGTTACTTCTAATTGTAATAAAGAAAAGTTGTTACTAAAACAATCACATCTGCCTTTTCCGAAGGAAGACAGAGTTCATACTAGAGAAGACGTAAATCTCTATATAGTTCCCTTCTCTTGGCTGAGATTAATGGACGAGGATGAAGGCAAAGATGGAAAAAATTTCGAAGCTTCTGCCAATTTTTCCAAGCTGCCAAAGAGGAGACTTAGAGTATATAATCTATTGTTTAGGAGTGCATATCAGTGAGTCTTTGCATATAGAAACAGGGGTTCAGAGCTGAGCAGGGGACAGGGCGGTAAGTTGATCTACACAATAAAGAGAAAAGAATTAAGTTTGAAAGAGGGAACCAGGCTTCCTGTCAGTTCACGGTGGCAGATTGAGCACAAGATGAGATCTTTCCCTTCACTGAACTCCTGGAAATAGTCGGAAATGTAAGAAGTATTGGAAACATGAATGTATACAAATTTCATGTTGAAAGCAAGGAACCGAACTCTCAATAGAATAGAAAATGGAAAGACATCCTTAAAAGGAAGAAAAACTCCTCAGCTCAACCCATGTGCCATGGCAGGAAACGTGGGTCATGTTTCTATCGTTTAGGAGCTCAGAACTCCTGCCAACAGGCAGTCAGTGTTTCACAGCTATAAACACTGATGCCAGTAAATGACAAGATCACAAGAACGTAAGTTTAATCTTTTACTCTTTGACCCCAAAATATGAATGGCTCCTATGAATGGTGTAAGAAACTAAGCCCTTAAGGAAGTGCTCGTTCAGGACCTCTCCCGGACAAGATAGGACATACAGAGAGAGAGAGAGAGAGAGAGAGAGAGAGGGAGAGAGAGGGAGAGAGCGTCAGGGAGCTGGGAGGGTGGCAGTTGGCTCTTGAAAGGCCAACCTACAGTTCAACGACGCTGAGTGCATGGAGGCAGCAGGCTAGATACAAAGTCTACCTAATGTCCTTTCCTTCCCAAGATTGGGCAGAAGCATCAGTTGAACGAACGCTCTGGTCGCTGAAGGTGGAAAAGGGAGCACCGTGAGGTGTCAGGATATGAAATTCTGTATCTCTAATGGCAGAATGGGCTGCCCTAACAACAAACAAACAAGCCAGAAAGCAATGTCAAACCAGAAGGCAGAGTCCCCATAAGTCAGTGTAAAATTTTTTCCCAGCCCAAAAGTACAGAGTCCCATATAACCAACAGGCCGATAATACCTAGCTGATATTCTGACCATAACTTCATGAAACACCTTGAGACAGAAAACACCAGCTAAGTTGCTCCATGAAAACTGTGAGGGATTAAAAAAAAGTTGTATTATTGTTTCAAGCTTCTAAATTTTAGGGTAATTTGCTACACAGCAATGGTTAACTAAAGCTAGCGTAGATAGAAAGCAAGCAAGTAGCTGTTGCACTTACGAGACGTAACACAGAATTCATAACATACACTAATTATAGATAATGAAGTAGTAACTGGTAAGACACGCTAAAGATGTACAGATTAATGGAATGTAGGAAGAAATAAACCAGGGTGTTACTAACAGACAGCAAGGGACAGAAAAAGTCATCATCGTGCCACCTCTGGCCTGACAGTTCTGTTACCCTTAAATCAGCAACCCATTGGCTGACATCCGTATGGTCTCATTTTGGCCCCATGCGCTCTGCACAAGAAATGCACAGAACATTCTTGGCTGTTCAAAAGGCTAACTGGCAGGAAATAGCTGTGGGCAGGCACACTTGTCCTTGCCCCTGAGTTCCTCCCATCAGAGAGCAAATGCCAGCTCTGGCCCAAGGGAGCCAGAACCTTCTGGCTCACATCTCAATCCCAGTTCTCAGAACCGAACCGCCAGCAGGAGCGGCTGATGCAGCAGAGGACGTGTCCTAACCCAGGAAAGAGGGAGAACAGGCCGCCCACCTAGGTGCCCCGTCCAGGATGAATTAACCCATCCCGTCCCCCAGCGCTTGCTTCTTGATTTGCATTTTAAACAGATTTAGTAAACTGCTTTGAGCCCTGAATTTGGTCTGTGAGGCTTTCTGTTCTGAAGTCTCTGAAATAACTTGCCGGCCACCACTGCCTCAAAGCAATGTCCCACGTAACAGGGACCTTGGGAGAGCCACTTGGCCACTGTGAGCCTCAGTTTTCTTCTTAAGAAAAATGTTAAGCTAATGCTATAAAGTGGGCAGTTTGATTAGAAGAAGAGACACTGACGAGAATGCACAGCAGAGACACAAGGTAGATTCTCACCAAAAAACAGTTCCTTCTGCCTGTGTGCCTGCACCTGTGGCCAACCTCAGCTTTGTCATCCTTTAAAAGGCCATCTTACCACCTACCCTCCATGGTTCCTGTGGGAACAAGGTAACCTTTCTGAAAGCACCAAGCACGGGGCTTGGCACCCAGTAGACAGTCAACCCCTTTTAAATCTGTCTTCCTTGGGGCATCTGGGTGGCTCAGTCGGTTAAGCGTCCAACTGCAGCTCAGGTCATGATCTCACAGTTCATGGGTTTGAGCCCCACATCGGGCTCTGTGCTGGCATGCCAGACCTGGAGCCTGCTCCAGATGCTGGGTCTCCTCCTCTCTCTATCTCTCTCTCTGCCCCTCCCCTTCTCATGCTCTGTTTCTGTCTCTTAAAAATAAATAAACATTAAAAAAATTTTAATTTGTCTTCCTTTCCTTACAAAGACAAAACAAACAGAACCCAGTGTAACAGCTGCTGCTGTGGTGTCATTTCAACAATGTGGGAAATCTCTCCATCCTCACCACCAACTCCAATTACATCCCTCCCCTCCTCTCCCTGCTTCCCATTCCTTTGAAGGGTTAGAGCCTTTGTTCCTTAATAGAGAGTTACAACTCAACCTGGAGGAAGAAACCAAATGACTTAAAGTCACCCAAAGACACAAATGACTAACAATAGATCCTTGCACAGAAAGGAGGATTTTATGGAGAGAGAGAGGAGGGAGTGAGGAGGCAGGGTTTAGAGAAAGGGCACTCAGAGGTGAGAGAGAAGAGAAAGGCCCAGAAGGACAGCCTGGACACAAGCCATAACAAAGACACATTTATTGCTGTGAATCTGTCCAGAAGGGCCAGGGCCAGAGAGCCACTCCCTCAACAGCCTTGCTTTCAGACATCCCCCCATCCCTGCCGGCCCCTCCCTCAGACGGCTCCTCCTGCATGGCCCCACCGCAGCCCCCTCCTCACACAGCACTCACAGGCCCCGACCCCCCACACCTCATCCCTCAGCAGATCCTCCTACACAGCCCCTCCCATAGGCCCCTTCTTCATACGGGCCCCCCTTCTTCAGACAGTTCCCCCTGCAGAGCCCCTCCACACACACAGGCCCTCCCCCACAACCCCCTCCCCACACCAATCCCCCACAGACCCCTCCCCTCCCAGAAGGTGAAGATGGGCAGCTCTCAAGACAGCAGGGGTCAGCAGGCCAGCAGCTGACCTAGCATCCTATGGAAAGGAGGTGCAGTAAGTTGAAATGGCCCACTTTCTGGCCACCACACCTCTCCTCTCCTCTCCTCTCCTCAGGGCAGGGAAGAGGATTGTGGGATTTGTGGCTCAGACCAAAAGTGGCCCTTGAGAAGGTTTCAAGCTACACCGCCAGAGTCCCCAACCAGGCTGGCGGCCGTGGAGGGAAAGAGCAGAGAGTGATGAAAAACACATCAGGCTTAGCGTCAAAAGTTGTGACTGCAGATTTCAGCCTCACACCTTGTTAGGGCCGCGCCCTCGCCTAAGTCCTGTAACTCGGGGTCAGAGCCATTAAAGTAGGGATCCTCACAGCCCTGCCAGGAGCCCCCCCCCCCCTGGGAGCTGGCAAAGCTAAGCGCCTGGCCCCTTGCCCTCCAGGCCTCCTCCCAAGCTGAGTGCAGAGTGCTTCTGGGGGACGGGAGAAGCCAGGTTGGCCAAGGGAGGCAGTCATACCCTGGCATTTCCGGTAGGTTGCCTAAGGAGATCTCAGAAGAAAGAGACCGAGATTTCCACATCTATCATCATTTTGTGTGTGGATGATTCATTCTACTCTTAATAAAAATTCACTTTTATATCTAATTTTATATTTGTATTCTTTGACTAAGGCCCCTCCCCCTAGATTGTACCTCAGATCTCACAAAACCTGGCTCCACCCCTAAAGACATCCAGAGTTGTTAAATGAAGTGGCCACAGAAAAAGTGGTGGGCTCACCAAAAGCT
Organism: Suricata suricatta; assembly: GCF_006229205.1. Lineage (NCBI taxonomy): Eukaryota > Metazoa > Chordata > Mammalia > Carnivora > Herpestidae > Suricata > Suricata suricatta. The sequence continues at coordinate 103,451,404 of NC_043710.1, read as the reverse complement.
GGAAGTAATGCTTATGAAGTCTGATGCTGAGGCCGCTGCCCAGCACCCTTCTACCCAGGTGAGGCACGGTAGGAGGAGAAAGCAGCCCAACCCCCACCCGGGCCGGGACACACTGGCGGGGAGCCTGGCACTCTCCAGCCAGGGCCCCTCTGGCCAGACAGGGCCAGATGATGGAGCGACTTGATTCAGTGCTTACATATCCAGCGCAGCTTGCTGGAGGCCCCCGGCCTCGTTTTCCTGTTGACACAAGGCAGATTCCCTCGCTCTAAACCACTGTTTATATTTTAGCCAAGTGTCCCGGATAAATCTCCGACCCCACCACCAGACACCAGCTGCTGCAGAAGTGACCAACTAGAAAATGGCCTAATAAGGAGTTTGCTGCAGAAACTGGGGGTATCTCCATATGAAAGGCCACCTTGGGGGTGCTGACCAGGAAATCCTGATGTTAGGCTTTCCAAAATGGGGCGCCAGAACAGGGCTGAAGGCAGTTTCAGCTGAAATAAAGGTTCTTTTCAAGAACCATGTCTCAACCAGGGGACCAGGTCTATGAAATAGGGGTTCAGTTCAGCTCGGGTTCAGAGGATATTCTAAAGTCCCTGTTCCGTAGTTCTAGGAAATATGTAGGCTTGGTTCCAGCTCAAACTCATTCTTCAACAGGGGGTTTTCAGAGGAAAAATAGAACACAACTTCGTAATCGCTTTGTGGTTCCATAAATTAATATTAGGGCTTGGTTCAGAGCTCAGCACAGTTGTGTGGTAAGCTGCGGTTTGGGGTTCATGGTCTGGCGCAGGTCCCTGATGGAAGGCTTCAACGCCTGGAGAGCCGGGCCTTGAAAGGAGGCGAGGGGAAATCTTCTCCTTGCAGGAGGAGCTACCAGGGGCAATTTAAAAACTGCTTCCTCCAGATACAGCTTTGGGGCGTGGCCTCTATCCCGCCCTGGTCCTGCATGTATCATAAATAGCTACCCTGGACTACCGGAGTAGCTGTTATTTGAAATAATAATTAAGAAGAGTGAGAGTAATCTCCAGGGAATCGAGGCAGGGAGAGGGTGCCTTACATTTAGATATTCTGGACTTGATCATAAATCCTAGAGCTTGGCTGCTCTGTGGGGATCTCGCTTCTCTAGGCTGGCTCTCTCTACATGATTGACTGACTACTGCCATCTAGTGGATTTGGAGGCCTTTGATGGTCCAGCTCCTGATGGACAAGCTTGCCATTGATCTTGAGCGAAGCTATGCTTAATTAGGGCAGCAGATCTCATGGTGGCCTGTAGGTAGGATGATGGGTCAGTCCCCCTGGGAGATCCCTGTATGCAATTTCTCCTCTTTGACGCGGGTTAAAAGAGAAAAAGAAAAAGTTAAAACATTCAGTGCCTATGGGTCATCAATGTTGTGGCGTTTCATTTGGCAACAGAATCAAAACCACCCGTCAGAGCTGACGCAGATCTGTGCTAATGGGCTGTGGGTAAGCATCCCATTGCTCTGTCCTGAGCTCTCCATGCAGACTGCAGTGGCCAGACTGGACCGTGGGCGCGGCAGGGGTGAGGGGAGGAGGTCCAGAAACAGAAACCTGGGTCCCTGCAGCCATTCTCTGGTAGGGCTGGGCTGTCTTGTTCAGGTACCCCCTGGGCTCAGCCCCCACGTGATGGGTCCACCCTAATTGAGCAAAGAATGAAAAAGGAGCCGGGCCTGGACCCCAGAACTTCCCTCTGCGGAAGCGTCTGTTTGCCTGGAGGTGGCTGTTCTGAGGACAGACACCTAGGTATTCAGGGACAGAGTAGATCAGGGAACCGCTGACCTGGAATTTTCAGGGAGCTTAAGAAAGGAATCAGATGAACTACATAAGGCATCAGCAAATGTGCATAAGTTGGTCTTCAAAATGGACAAGAAACTTGGTATGACTCAAAACATTTGCATCTCTGCCTCAACAACCACATAAGGATGCAAAGCAAATCTGCACAAAGCATTTGGATGAAATCTGCAAAGATTTCTTTTTCAGTGATTGTAGCTTCGTGTTCTCCTAGGTGACAGCCTAGCGCTCCTCCCCTGCCCTGTGACCCTACGCGGTTTCTGTCCAAAGGTGGGAATGAGCCCAAATCCCTCCCCACGCCACAGCCCCCCACCCCCAAGGTTTCGTTTTCTCATCGGAAACTGAAGGGGTCGGTTTCATTACCTCTCGGTTCTCTCCCAGCTGCATCTGAATCCTTCAAGTCTAAAGTTTCCTTTGCACACTTTCCTTGACTTTCACCCCAAGTGTGCTCGAGGTCTGGGACAGACTGAACCGGGGATCTCTTTACTATCTCCCCAGCAGTGCTTGTCCAGAACAAGAGGCTATGCGGGCTGGAATTTGAACTTGAGTGACCATCAGGTGAGTGTAATCAAACAACTTTGTAGAGCAGCCCTAAGGTGAAGACAGCCTACCAGGGTCCCAGCCCACCTCCAGCACACTGTGTGACCTGGGGAGTCATTCACCACCTAGGCTTTGCTTTCCACAGCTGAAAAAATAAAAATACCTACCCCCTTTTCCCATCTCCCTCTCAGACTGTTGACAGGAAATGAACAACAACAAAAGGCATAAACAGACGTGAAACGTGCTTCCTTAAAAAGCTCAATATGAATTTTAAATGCCATTTTTCTGTTTAGGTGAGGTTCAATCTATTTAATATTATAAATGTCTTCCAGAGGATATGCACTGGACAAACAGCAGAACAATCCATGTCTGAAAAATCAGACTTTGCTTTCGAGAAAAGAGGCGAGGCTAAGAGATAAATCAGTCCTTCTAAGCAACATGGAAACCCTGGCCTTTCTTCAGACCTATTCCTCCCAGTCGCTGGACCCACGTTGCCAGAACTGGAACAAGAAGGTGGACAGAGAAGACGGTCTGGACCCCACCGGCATGGGGTGGATGGTAAGGAGGAGGGCTGGAACTCACCTTTTTCCCTGGAGGACCTGAGGCTGTTTCCCCTCCTCCATCATAAACCTCTCCGTGAAAGAGCAGAGAACCAGAAAACTGCAAGATGTGATTCGTAATTGTCAATAACATTTGTGTCATTTTGATGCTCTAACTCTATTACGTTAATTGCTTTCCTCTCTACACTTTAAGGTGAACATTAATTGATTCCCAACTGTAATCACAATTATGGTGAGTTATTCTGATTAATGGAAGATGTGATTAATAGGAAGGAAGGTGCAACTGTTTCTCCTGCCCAGGGAAGAGATGATATATGCTATGATAGCTCCCCTGTAGGCTGCGTTTTCCCCAAGAATCCAGAGCTAATGCACGACTATCAATCACCAACGTGCATTGTTCTGCCTGGTTGACTAGACACAGGTCCCTCTGGCCTGGCCTGTTTTCCTTGCCCACTGATGGTCAGGCTTCCTGGGGGAACACTCCCCCAGTGTGAGGAGACCTTCTAGCATGGCAGATCTGAATTCTGAAATCATGAATCCTGATGCCGTTAAGATGGGCAAGACGGTGGGTGTGGACACCCAGGTGCAGACCCAAAAAAGGCTCCGAAGCAGGGAGAGGAGGAAGAGCGCCGGTGGCCGTGGGCTCCGAAGGCTGGCACCGCAGCCAGCACGCTGGAGCTCCTTACCGCGCCGTATCTGAAGACGATAAGGGGCAGATTCAGTTTCTCGTCCCCTCCTGTGCCCCTGGGCTAACCCGCCTCTCGGGCTGCTGGGTGCCCATGGGAATCCTGGACTTCCCTCCGCCCCCCCCCCGCCCAGCCTTGTCCTGCTACTGAATTACAGGTGACTCTCTGAACCTCTCCCCACCGCCTAGGCCATCGGGCCCGTGTCCTGCTCAGTGAGGGCCTCGCTGGGACACAGGGCAGCTCATCAGATGGAGGGTTTGACAGCTAGTGCGGAGATTATCAGTCCTGTCACGGGGACCTTGAGCACTTCTCTCTACGACTCCCTTACAGGAGCCAGACTTCCTCCCCAGCCGCTTCTGTAGGCTGCAGCCCCTCCCGCCAACCCTCTCACACGCAGCACAGATGTTCTGCAGTTTTGTCACCTGTTGCTCCAGTGCAGAGGCTTCTGGCTATTTGGAGAGAACTAGAGGACTTGCTCCAAGGCCACAGCGCCTGACAAGCCGGAGGCTTCCCTCATGGTCTCGGCTTATTTAGGAGGGGTGAGGGGGCTTCTCATGGAGCAGTTGTGTGGGGAGCTTACGTGTGCACTTCACAGCACTAGAAGCCACTGCCAGCGTCCAAAGATCAGACTTCTGTGCCTTTCCCAGGAGCAGGCAGGTCCTGCGCTCGGTCACCTGTCGTGAGATTCTGCTCATGCCCTGGGGTTCAGCTTAAACATAAGCTCTTTCCAACCTGGGTGTCCTTCCGGCCAGACCAGACCACCCCTCCGTCCACACCTCTGCCCTGTCCACACAGCACCACCACCTCATCACTCAGATGTATGCCATCCCACTCCTGTGCCAGACAAGTATCCCGGCCCCTGCAGACCTCGGGGTGGCTGGTGCCCACCTCAAGACAGCCAGCAGGAGGGGCGGGTGGGGGCAGAAGTCCGGCCCTCGCTCCAAGTGCCCAGCCGTGATCTCTGGCCTGCGGCTAAATCTGCCTGCGTGAGGGCAGCCTTTTTCCCATCTGGAAAGGCTCAGCCTGCAGCTGCCCAGGCCCTGCGCTGGTCCAGTCCGCCCAGAGGCGCGTTTCCTGCAGAGCCCAGAGACGCTGAGGAGCCCCCAGCAGCCCGGCTCGGATTCCGTGGGGACTGCCCTTGGGTATGACCTCAGCTCCTTCCCTGTTTCTCATAAATAATCACTCAGCATCATGTGGCCCTTATGGGGACTGAACAGGGAGCCACACGGGGAGCGGCAGCTGTGTGTCTGACTCCATGGCACATGCCTCACCCCTCTGCCTGGCACACCGAGTTCTCCCTGCAAATGACCTGCTCCGCTAACAGCAGGGCCATGCCCCTCTTCCTGGCCAGCCTCCTGCAGCAGAAACCCCTGCCTTGTGATGTCCCCGCCTCCCAAACCCCTCTCGTTGCCCCAGCCCACCTCCTACCCCAAACCTGCAAATTCTCTTCCATCACGACCCAGCCAAGGTTCAGTTGCTAGGATGCACAGGTCCCCTGTTTACTACCTCCTCCCACACCCCACCCCCAAACTAACAATGAGAAGTAAAAAAAAAAAAACAAACCCATTTTAATTTAGGAGTTAATCTACCAAATAAAATGTGATTTCCAAGAGGGCAAAGAATCGTGCATTATTTGTCCTTGTCTGCCTGGGCTTAGATTCCAACCCTGGTTCCTTCACATACTCAGTGGTGTGACTTTGGGTAGTGGCACTGTGGCCTCAGTTTTCTCAACCATGAAATAGAGACAATTATTGGGCCTGTTTCAGGGGGTTCAATAGCCTTCTCAGTCAATTATGATGAGATAATGTATGCAAGGGCTTGGCATACAAGTACTTGATAGATGCGAGGTGCTAGTGCGTTACCAGGTTCTGTTGTTATTAAATATTAGTGGACCGATAACTGGACAGGGCAGTGGCCAGCACACGGGGGACGATCCTACCCCATCCCCCTCCTCCAACCACAATCTCCATCGGTAAGACCCAACGCCTTCTCACATAAGACGGTGCCAGACATGCGCTTACCCATGAGACTCAGGAACTGCCTTTTCCAGATCGTGAGCTCGGGTCTCGCCCACATGTGTCAGTTTGGTCCCAGGATTGCACATTTTAAGGATCTCTGGTTGCTGGGTCTCCCCTCAGCATCAGGGCCTTGCTGCTCTTAATTGGTTTGGTTTCAAAATAGCTCAACCCTTCCAGGCATAGGAAGCTGTAGGCCAGATCCTGACAGACAGTTAATAGATGCGTGTGGGCATGTATATATGTAAATATTTAACCGCCTCAGAAGAGCCGAGACTCGGAGCTCTGGACGGGCACTTGAAAGATTATGTTACAGTTAGGGCTTTTGCTGACAGCCTTGCTCTGAAGCTGCCACAGAAACGGCACATTCTTAATTCAGTTCCCTTCAACAGATTTTTATCCAGCATCTACTCAGTGCCCAGCACCGTGGCAGAATGTCTGGTGAACAGCCCTGGGTTGCTACAATACTGTAACAACAACTAAACGCACAGGATCTACAGTTTCATTCTCACATATAAGATTTCTTTCTCGCTCATCTGGGGTCAGATGGTCCAAGTAGAGCTTGACTGCAGGTCTGTGAGTCAGCTGGAGACTATGCGTCATATGTCTCTCATTTTTGTGGACCCAACAGCTACCCTGGTCATGTTCCTCTCCATGGTCTTGGCAGAGGAGAAAGCCCAAGCCCAGCTATGCAAGCCCCCATTCTGTCATATCGACTAATATTCCATTGGCTGAAGCAGACACATGGCCAAGCTCCAGGTTAAAGGGCTGGAAGGTATTCTCTACCTACTTTGAGGCCAAAGCAAGCACCTGGCCAAACCCCAAATCTATGGAGTAGGAAATTATATACCATCATCAGTGAGGTGGTGGTGAAGAGTGAATAGCTCTAATAATCCACTTTCTGGCGTTTCCTCATTGTGATTCCATAGAAAAGAGAGCTTCATCTGAACCCCAAAAGTGAGGCTTCCACAAAAAGAAGAGGTGATTGTACAATGTGACTGCTTTGTTGTTGTTGCTTGCTTATATTTACTTGTGGGGCAAGAAGATCCAGGAATACATAGGACTAGTGCTCAGAGCTGGTGTTTTGATCCATACCCTAGGTCTCTAGAAGGATCCCAATGGCAATACTTAGGTTACGATTTTAAGTTCTCAAGCAATGAGGTGCTGCTTGAAGCTTCAGATTCTCACTGAAAGTGTTTATCTCTTCCAACTTAGAAATCATTCTCTTTGAAGAACTTAATGAAGGGTTTGGGGCCTGGGGTTCCTGAAAGTATAAGCAGAATATAGCGTGTAGGGTCCACAGTTTCATCAGGTTGTCAACAGGCCAGGAACTGGAACAGCGGAACACTATTCTGGACTTCCACAAAAAGGGTGGAAGGGAACCCCAGAAATAAAAGCTCAAGGTTGAATTCCCAAGTCCAGACTGAGTGCTAAGCAGAGAGTTTCTGGATCCTTACAAAGTGGTGATCCCATTCTCCGTAGGTCCATTCGAAGTACCAAGCCATATTTAACTTGTTTTGTTTGGGAAGCCTTGTAGATTTCAGGGAGAAATTTGACAAAGAGGCGTGCCTGGCTGACTCAGTCGGTTAAGTCTTGATTTCGGCTCAGGTCATGATCTCACGGGTTTGTGAGATGGAGCCCCATGTCAGGCTCTGTGCTGAAGACAAGGAGCCTGCTTGGGATTCTCTCTCCCTCTCTTTCTGCCCCTCCCCTGCTCCTGTACACCCCCACACACTCCCTCTCAATAAATACAAAAAAATTTGACAAAGACTCCTAATATGCTCTTGTACTCAAGCTAGAAATACGGGCAATCTATTAATACAGTTAGGTCACATCTCAGTTAGACTGCTACCTAGAAAATGTTGACGAAGGTCACCCAGACGGCCTGCCTCTGGCAAGGTGCCTCAGGACTCTGGCCTTGGCCCCTCCTCTGACAGTTTTATCAATCACTTGAATTAAAAAACATCAGAAAGCAGGCTAATCAAGTTTGTGGGACAGGACGCCGTGAACTAAAACAACCACAAAGCCACAGAGTAACAGACTGAAGTAACAGAGTGCACTGAACAAGGTTAATCACAAAACCCAAATTAGGCCCTGACGCAATTCGGGCTGTGAACGTCACCTGCCTTGGTGACACTTTAAGGTAGAAAACACCTTGGGATTTCAGAGGGGCTGCAAGCTCGGTGCGAATCAGAAGGGCGGCAGAACTGCCCAGAGGTGTGCTCAAATCGGAAAGCCCACTCTGTAGCAATTTTGTTCCGGATCAGACACACAGTCCCCCTGTATACCAAGCTGAGTCGGGCGCTTCCTTCAACCCCAGGAAAGATAATTTTATTTTTCTGGCCCGCTAGAAAGACATCCCTTCCCATTTCTGTCTGATTTTTCCTTCCTGAACCTCTCTCTCCCTTTAGGCACAGAGGGCATAACTCTTGATACAGCCAATAAGCATTTCATGCATTCAATGAGTATTTATTTAACCCCAGTCATGTACTCACTCTACTGAATATCCCTACTCGTGCGAGGGGTGGGATGAAGAGGAAGAAAACACAGCCGTGGTGGACATGCACACACACACACTGCAGCGCTGAAAGCGCTGTGCTAACGCTGCCTGTGGGGCTGTGGTAGGCAGTTTGTTGTTTGAAGGGAATCAGCGTTGAGGTCATTTCACCCCAGGGCCAACCGCAGACTGTGGCACACAGCAGATATTTAATAAATAATTGATTGATGGAGGGATGGGAAGACAGACTGGCTGGCACATCTACAGGTAAGTCCCAACTCCGCAACTTTCCGGAGGGAGACTGTGGGCAAGGTCAATCAAGTCACTGGACCTTACTTTTTTTTATCAGTAAACTAGGGATGGTGATCCTCATCTCCCAGGGTTGTCTGGTAAACTTAACGGAATGGAATGGGCTAACAGACATAAAGTCTGCAAAGGTACATGGGACCTTGTAAGAATAAGCTGTCATATCCATGGTGCCTCTGACTGGTGTGCCAGCGAGATTGCATTTGGATTCTTCCAGGTCTCACATTCTAAAGAAAGACATTTACAAATCAATGTGTGTTCAGAGAAGAGGCCAAAATGAAGAGAGGGTCAGGAAGCAGAACAGACCGAGGGACCAAGGAGGTGAAGATGATTTAAGAGATTTCCTCGGTGAAAAGAAGCCGCCTTATCCCGCAGAGCCCAAGGAGGCAGCTCCGAAAGGGGAGGAATTAGAGAGCTGGATTCTGGGTATGGAAGAATGTTCCAACCACCACTGCTGCCAAGAATACAGTGAGCTGCCTCACCAGGCAGAGCGGCTCCTCGCTGGGACTTTTAAAGCAGAGCCTGGATGAACACCTGCCAGGGCTGTTCACATAGTCACTTACTTATTCAGGAGGATGTTTCCTGAGGGCCTACTATGTGCTCTCATCTTGTTCTAGGAAATGTTGGATTAAGAGGTGCGGGGGAGGAAGAGCACCTGGTTGGCTCAGCGTTTGAGTGTCTGACTTTGGCTTAGGTCATGATCTCACAGTCTGTGAGTTCAAGACCCGTGTTGGGCTCACTGCTGTCAGCACAGAGCCCGCTTCAGATCCTCTTTCCCATTGTCTCTCTCTCTCTCTGGCCCTCCCCTGATCACACTCTCCTTCTCAGAAATAAATAAACATTTTAAAAAAGAGAGAAAAAAGAAAACAAAGACAGCCTCTGGATCTAAGGTGCTCAAAAAAGTAAAGGAGTCTGCGTAGGATGCTATCAGCTGCTGCGGGAGCACAGAGGGTTTTGTAGGAGGGATTGTGTGCTTGGGTGGGAGGAGGGATGGGATGACCTCTAAAGTCTCTTGGCTCCTATTATTCTGTGATTCTACGTAAGTCAGAATCCCTGTCTGCAAAGAATTTACTCATCTAATCCACCGACTTTCCTCCGATTTAAACCTCAGAGACCCGGGCCCCTAATGCTCAGACGGTAAGATTCCACAAGAACAATAATGACGATGCCTTTTATCGGTAACACACTTTCCCTTCTAATCTGCTAGAAGAACTTTTACATTATGGCATCTGAAACTCGCATCTAACCTACACATATGCCCACGTCCACACAGGAAAGGATAAGGGAACGAAGCAACAGAAAGAGCAGAGGTGGCAGCCCAAAGCTGGCCAGATCGTTGACAGCAAGGCTGGGGAGAACTCGGGTCTCCCGAGTCCCATTCCTATCCGTGCCAAGAGACCATGACGGGTCTGGCTTCCTCCTTTGGTGGATTTTGTCCCAGAAAGTCTCTCTTCTGCCGCCTTCTCCCCTCCTCCCTGCTCTGTTATTAAAAGCACAGAGTCTGGCAGATGAACGACCCGGCTGATCTCCCAAGCCTCCCTCTAAAACGTGGAGCCCGACATCCTTTACATTTGGAATTCCAAACACAGGCATTGCTGTGTCAGAAAAATATTAACTGTTTGAGCAGTGGACTCTGCCACTCGCCCAGGAGAATGATAAGCACAGGCAGACTGCCTTTGTTCAGCTCTAAGGGAAGATGCATGATCTAGTTCTAATGGATGGCGATGCTGCTTTTTAAAAGTAAAATATAGGGATTCAGAGGCCTGTGATAAGACCATTGGCTCCATGGGGAAATGGCCTTCTCTGAGGGACCAATAAATATGAGCTTTGGCTTATTTATCTGGCTTCCATTTGAGGTTGAAGTGGAAACCAGTGGGCAGGTCCTGAGGCCAGGCCTTCTGCAAATGTTGGGCCGTGGGACGCTGACAGTTCACTTGTCATCTTTTATCTCTCTGAGTGAGTCACTCTGAGAGCCTGTCCAGGCTGTTGAGAGACTGTGTGAGGCCCTTGTTTAAAACCTGTCCCATCAGACCGGGCAGGATGCTGGGTCCTCATGCGCAGGAGTTACGCAGGGGGAAGACGGGCAAAGGGTGTGCACGTCTGAGCAGAATGTGGCTCCGTAGCCTCAGTGTGCGCCTGGCCGGTGGCCCTGTGGGCACCTGCTGAGCCACTTCTGAGGACCTGGATTGGAATTTTCCAACTTGATCAATCAGGTGACTTACGTGATTTGCTTCTAGAAATACCAGAGAGAGACACAGGCACCTCTCGAGACTTTCATCCATGAAAGACTGGACTTTGAAAGGAATTCCCAAAAGGGAAATGGCAGGATCATTGGAAGATGACCCACACCGTACACACCTACACATCATGCAACCCCCCCCCTGCACACACACACTCTTATGTGCACCAGCACCTCCTAATCCTCTTCTCCTGCTTTATTTTTCCCATAGCACAAATTTTTTGGAGTCATTTATTTGTATATTTTTGGTCTCCCCCACCCAGGGAACATTAGCTCCATGAGGGCAAGCACTTTGTTGTTTCTTGCCACAGCCCAGTCCCTAAAACAGCAATGGATACACAGCTACTTCTCATCAAATAACTGTTCCTTCACTTGTGGCCCAAAGCCTTATTCTTGGAGATTTATTAACTTAGTTTCCAAAGGCTTCAAAGTTATTAAAATGCAAACACCCCTAGAATAGCACTCTAAGTCTTAATAATAGTTCTCAGCTAATAAATTTTGAGGTCAGGAGCCTCCACAATGACATTACAGAGCATAGATTCTTTCCAGAATGATGCTCAAGAGGAAAGCATACAGGTGAGAAGGACCTATTCAGGAGGTGAGAAACGAGGAGGTGGTGAGTAGAGCCTGAAGTGTAGCCTCTGATTATTTAGCCTGTTGGTCTTGCCTGGAAGCCACATCAGACTCTCTGGCCTCCCTCGACCCAACACCAGCTCCCATTCAGTCTTACGTCCGCTCTGGCCCAATCTTTCCTCCCCATTCTCCCTATTGATATCACAGTGTGAGGCCTCACTGCGTCCCCCCTGGTGGTATCAGTGATCACCTACCAGCCTGCTGCCTCCTGTCTCCCATGTGCACCACCCCCGGGCCCGTTTTCTGAAATACCACCTCCAGCCCACCCCCGTGTGATTGCCATTAGGACTGTTCATCAATACTTCTGACTCTCCTTTGATAGGCATATAAGTGGGTAATTAGTTCTGCTCAGTAAATTGGGAGAAGAGACAGATGTTGCTTTTGGGCTTGAGCATTTCACTGCTGATGTGAAATCTTCCACGTCTCTTCAGCACCACAGCCACTGCTGCTGTTTGAGATTAGTCTGGGTCCCTGAGTGACCAGGGTGAGCAGACATCCCTGTTAACCAACCATGGACATGGGGAGAGAAAGAAACAGTTGTTTTCTGAGGCCCCGATAATTGGGGATACTTTACGACAATGGATGCACAGCACCCAGTCAAGAACCTACGGTGATTCACATCACCCATAACTGCACGTGAGGTAGCACACAGGCTATGGTTAAACAGGCTTGCACCTAAATCCTACTTCTGCTACCTACCATCCATTAAGGACAAGCTACATTATCTCCTAAGTCTCCTCATGTGTGAAATGGGAATAATAATTGGATGGATAATCTTCCCAGAATCAAGTTCCCAAATGCCAGAGCCTCAAGAATACAGAAAATAAGAAAATAGAGACAATACAGCATGTGATGGGGACTCTGTAGTGACAACACTGGGAGGAACAGAAGGTGACTTCATCCCACAACTCAAGCCATGAGGGACAGAGACTTTGCCTTGAGGTAGGAGTGTGAAGATGGCCACAAAGAAGCTCGGAGAACACCGCCACCTCCTGTGGGCCCATCAGCAGGAAGGAAGCAGCATCCTTAGGGAAAAACTACGTTTTTGTTAAGGCTTGAGTTCACAGGGAGGAGTCCAGAAACACAGCTCCAGCGAGAGCAATGAAGAGAGCAGGCAACAGATCAGGAGTGGAAGGTAGAACACAGAGTTGAAACAGAAGGCAGGAGACAATAAATGAAGGATGGCGGGGGCGGAGGAAGAAGGGGTCGTGGTGGGATTGGCCGCTCTGGATCAGGGACCCCCACGGGCTGAGCTCCCAAGTATCTCATGATGCTAGTCGTGTTCATTAGTTTGATAATATGTGGCTACGAAGTTGCTGAATTTTTTTTTAATGAACTCTACATAAGCCCCTGCAGAAAGGATTTCTGAGCTTCTGAATGTCTGACTCCCAGTAGAATTACCAAAGCTCAGGGTGGCCTGGAGATGTAAGGCTTCACCTAGGTAAATGAAGAAGCCCACAGTATTTGGGGGAACTGTCTTTGACTTCTCCCCACAGAAAAGGGAAAGGATGAAGTAAATCCTCCTGATGGAGGCCCTCTGGCCCATATTTCTCGGGGTCTTTGTTTTTTAATCTGTCACCATACTATCAGACACTATGAGCACGCAGGGTATCAGGATATAGGAGACAGAGGAAGGGCACGGAAGAGGTAGTAGATCTGAGATCACTTCGAAGACCTCTAGGTTCAAAACACAAGGAGCTCCAGGTGGTCATGCCAGGCCATGGAGAGACTGTCCCCAAACATGCTTCTTTTGACCAAAGGAATTGGTGAGTGCCCAATTTTTCCTGTTTAGCTGTTTGGAGAGCTTAAAGCAGGAACTCTTCCAATGCCTCTATGCCTTCCTCTCTAAGGCTCTTACTGTCCGTGTTGCATGACCCTTGCTAGCAGTGACCTTTATTCTGACCTTCCCTATCTTGGCCCACACTTCATACCTGCCCCCATATGGCTGCTTCTTAATGTATGTTCATTCATTCCTCAAATATAGAGCACCTACTGTATATGCTGGGAATCGTACTAAACGCTGGGGGGCCCCAACTTCCATCCTTCATACCAGCCTTCAATCAACCCAGATTCATGGAGGATCCCCTACCTGGAACACAAGGACCAGGGCAGGTGCTGGGGGGCGGTGCCAGAAGGAGGACGTGCGTGAGTCAGTCCCTGACTACCTGGAGCTGGCGGTCAGTGGAGGACACATGACCTACACACGTCTTCATTCTGCAAGACAGGCTGAGCAACAGACAAGACGCTGCTAAGAGGTGTGTTTTCAATTATAGGAAAAGCAGAGTTATAACCAGACTCTTCCATTTAAGTCACTGTTTGATCTTGGCTGAGTTTCTTATTCCTCTGGGAACTTCAGTTTGTCAGGCTGTAAAATGAGTATAATAATCATCTACCCCCAAAGTTGCTGTGCAGATCAAATGAATTGATGCCTGTGGAAACATTTTACAAACTGTAAAGGGAGATGATGATTATCATTATCTACAGGTTAAAAAAAAAATCGTGCCCCAAATCTCACTCCCAAAGGATAAACTAGAGTGTTGGTAATGTTCCCCTATGTTATACAGATCTCAAAACCAAATAAGCTGGCTTCGGAAAGCTCTATAAACATAGCCCTGGGGGACATAGTCTTAACCACAACCCTTTCCAAGTTTCTACTATAAATTCCAGTAGTTCCCAGAGAGCCCTGGGATGCCCACACCTAATCAGGGCCTCTGAACTCTTTGGAAATCTTGTCTACAGAAAGCACCCCACCCCAGACAGCAGAGCTGAAGGCCCATTCAGATAATGAGCTGCACAGCTGTGCGGCATCAGATAGTGCACAATTATGGTAGCATTAGAGAAAGTTATTGGAAAGGACTTTCTCCCACCATTGAGTAGTAAATGCTTTGCTAATTTGCCTGATGATACATTTATGACGGCTGCTTGCTGATCCTCTTCCCCAATCCACCTTTAGTGGTCTGTCTGTTAGGAGCGGCCAGTCTTCTCCAATGAACCAGCTTTATTTCATTATGGTTTATTATTGTATTTTATTCAGGGAGTGCCCACAAAATGAGAAAACGGCCTACAAAAACTCTCTCATCCCAGGCATAATTACTGCTTCAGTGCTTAGAAAGAAAGAAAAACAAATAGTAATCTTTGCTAATTGAAACAGTAAAATATGTGAAGCTCAGAACTATTCTGTGTAGACTTTTAAGAATTTTTTAAAAACCTGACCCCCACCCAACACACGCTCACACAAAATGGAGCACGGCCCCTGAAACTATGGATCATAAATACGCAAGACCCTCTCTCCTCCTTCTTGCTCTCGTGTGTGTGTGTGTGTGTGTGTGTGTGTGTGTGAAGCTCAGTGAGCTGGTATTAATTATTTTTCAGATTTTTTTTGGCAGGATTGTTCTATAATTAAATCCATTTCCCCTGAGGGGGGATTTACTTCACTTGTTTGCATTTCTTGTGCTTCTAGCAAAGAATGAAAAGTAAAAAGAAAGTTTTCTTTGCACTTGGCTCTGTGATAGCTCCACTCTCTCTTTTCTTTTCCCCCTCAAGTTCTTCCAGCCTCTGGCCATAAACCATAAGCACATCAACGATTTCCAGGACCGTTTTATGCACTTTGGGTGGGGCGGGGGAGGAGAGGGGACTGCCATCCATGGGAGAAGCCAATTTGTTGAGTAAGTGAGCAAATCACGTAATTAGTTTGTTTCTACTGTAAAGATAAACTAGCTGTTGGCCTCTGCTTCGTGCTGCTTCCTTCACTGATTCAGAGACATGGTGGACAAAGGTGGAGAACTTTCTGACCAATGTGGTAGTCGTAGACTCACACAAGCGTAGGAATCAGAGACGGTGCAGTACAAGGAAATGTGGAGGCTCTGTGGTCAGTTCTACATTCAAACCCTCCCCGGTACTGTAAGGACTTTCCAAGAGGGAACAAGTCCAATAACCCTCCCCCTTCCATTACAGCTAACAACTCTGGACAAAATATACAAACAACTCTCTGAGGACTGGGAAAGGGGACAAAAGCAAGCAGACTATGAAGAGGAATTTACACCTGGAGAGGCGAACAATATGGGATGACTTCTTAGAATTTTCTTTCCCTTTCCTCACACAGCACTGCCCTCCTGGGCATGGCCTCACACATAGGACTGTACCCCATTACTGGCACTTACAGCTAAAATGCTACTGAAACTTTTGTCTGGCCAGTGGAATTGGGAAAAGGGGATCTTGGAGGTGGAGACAGTGAAGGAAATAACAGACAAGAGAGCTGGAAAAGATGGTCTCTTAGTTCTGTGTGTCAACCCCCACACACCCAGGGTCACCCCTAAGCTGTGCATCAATGGGGCAGGACAGCAAGGGCTCTGGGAAACGAGCCATGAACTACCACTCACGGAAAGGAAGAAAAATTGATAGTCTGATCCTGACTAAATCAGATGAAAACAAAATTAAAAAAATAAATCCACAATCTCTAGAGGATTTTAATAGGATGCAGGCTAGGCACAACACAGCATTTATACAATCCAGGAAACAATCTAAAATCACTTGACAGACAAAGAAGCAGGAAAATGTGACCAAACCACAAGGGAAAAGAAAATCATCAGATGCTGACCCAGAGCTGATCCAGATGTTGGAATTATCAGATACTTTAAAGACTTTAAAGCAACTATTATTACTCTCCTGCATGAGGCAGAGATAACAGTAAACACACCTGAGAAAAGTGGAGAGTTCTCCGCAGAGAAACTGGGGGTGGCGGGGAGGCCCAACTGGAAATTTTTGGTGTCAAAAATAAATTACCTGAAATTGTATGTATTTTTTAATATTTATTTTTGAGAGAGAGAAAGAGACAAAGCATGAGTGGAGGAGGGGCAGAGAGAGGGTGACACAGAATCTGAAATAGGCTCCAAGCTCTGAGCTGACAGCAGAGACCCTGATATGGGGCCTGAACTCTTGAACCTTGAGATTGTGACCTGAGCTGAAGTGGATGCTCAACCAACTGAGCCACTCAGGCACCCCAAATATCTGAAATTTTAAAAAAATGTTTACTGAAGGCCTCAATAGAACTTGAAGGTAAATCAATAGAAATTTTGCAATCTAAGAAAGAGAAAGAAAAATGAAAACAAAACCAGGAAATAAACAGAGCCTTGGGAACTTGTGGAATGACAAGAAAAGGTCATTTATGTCCCAGGAGAAGAAAAAGAATCTTTAAAGAAACAATGACTAAAACTTTCCAAATTTGGTGAAAGACATAAATTTACAAATGCAAGAAGTTCAGCAAGTCTATATCCAGTAAAAAATATTCTTTATAAGGGAAGGTAAAATAAAAACATTCTCAGATTAAAGAAAATGAAGGAAATACATAGCCAGCAGTTCTGCTAGAAAAGAAATGTTAAGGAAGTTCTAAAAGGAAATGTTAACAGAGAAAACCGTGGATCTTTAGGAAACAAAGAAAAGCAACTAAAATGCTAAATATCTGGATAAACATAAAAGACTTTTTTCCCCCGTTTTAGGTCTTTAAAAGCGGTATGCCAGTTGAAAATAAAAGTTATAACAGTGTTTGGTGGGGTTTTCAATGTATGTAGAGATTATATATATATATATAATCACAACTATAATATAAAAGGAGAGGATAGAAGACCTATACGATTCTAGTGTTTGTCCATTTTACTTAAAGTGTTAAAATATTAACTTCAGCTAGATTGTGAATAGTTAAGTACTTATATTGTATTCCTTAGTGCAACTACTAAGAAGTAACATAAAAAGAATAGTCAAAAAGCTGATAAATACGTTGGAATGGAAAACTAAAAAAGAAAAAAAACCACATAATTCAAAAAACTAATTAAACAGGTAACAAAGGAACCAAAAATAGAAGTGACAGACAAAAAGCGAATAATAATAAATGGTAGACCTAAATCCAGCCATATCAACAACTGTATTAAGTATATGTAGTCTAAACACACCAGTTGAAAGGCAGAGATTGTCAGGCTGGATTTTTAACCCATTTTTACTACTTACTAATGACACAGTTTGGAAAGTCACTTATCTACCATGTAGGGGGGCTATTATGCAGATAAAATGAGGTGGTGGCAGTTAAATGCCTAGTAAATAATAAGTACCCAACAAAAATATCAACTATCTACTAATGACCATGAAGAGGGACCACTAACAATGACTAAACTCATTAACAATGGTTCAAGGTCACTGTTCATGTAGCCCTATATTCTCTGGTCTTTGAGAACAGCACCAACAGAAAGGTATGACCGCAAAAGATTCAGGATGTATCTTCCCCAATAAAATACAGTTTTTCATTCTCCTCTGAATCTGACACAAAACTGCTATACATTTTTTCATATAGTATCACTGCATATTTAGAACATCTTTGGCACTATGAATGGGTAAATTTTATAGATTGAGGCCCTATTTACAAATCTTCTCTCGACTCTAAACATTTATGTATTTGAACTAACCCCTTCTGTCCTCCTTAAAATAATACCTGCTCACAAAAAAATGTCATCTCCGTAAGTATATTTTAGTTTTACAACATGGAATATCATAGTAAGGGCCTAGGCCTCTCAAGATCATCTTTTATTGATTTATATCATTAAAGAGTCCACTAATGAGCACACATCCTCCCCAGGAAAGCACAGCCCTGAGGCACTCTCCTTGCTCAGAAGGCAGACTCCTGGGATCACAGCCAGAGAGGAGACAGGGACACGGAGCCTGGCTGTACGTCTAAGAAGCCAAAGTTGCTAGGGTGCCAAAGAGGGCATGGGCCTTGATAATCCATCAATGGTTGTCACATTTCCAGGGGGTAAAAATACCTAGGGTTTCATCTCAACAACTACATAGTGAATGCTACCATGTGCCGGGCACAGAGCCAGGGGCCAGGAATGGAGAGTGATCAGAGAGGTGATTCGGCATGACGGCTACCCTCGGATGGCTGCAGGTCTGCTGGGGGAGCCAGCAAACGTGGTCCTCGTCTCACCCATGCGCCCTTGGACCTGCCTTCTGAAGGCCTTGATGCCCAGTGACCAGGCTCCTTCACACCCTAGATGCCCCAGAGATCAGTCTGGAGAATCCCCATGCGGGGACTTCTGGTTTTCTTCAGTCAACATCACACACACAGGGAGGTCTGGGAGTGTATATTTCCGGGTAGTGTTTGCAGTGTCGTTTACCATTTTTGTCACCTGTCACAGGAGCCATTATAATATTTGCTTGAGTATTTAAATCAAGTCCTTTACTTTAAGCCAGTGGTTGCTGAGCTTTAATTAAAGCATATTTGCATACATTAATATCACCCAGCTTTCCTACATTTTAACTGTAGTTCTGCATTTACAACATGACATTTCATAACAATAGTTGTCAGTGCCTGGGTGCTTATTTATGCCACAATTACAGGTCCTGTTAATTACAGCCCCGGCTGGCTTCTCCGGCTCCTTCTGACAGAGCCTCGGTGCAGCCACAGCTTCGACTCTGAGTGTGTGCATCTCACCGTGTAGACAGCAGCTCCACTCTGCCGCAAGGGTTCTTAAAGATGTCAGGCTCCCTTTGTCTCCAGCGCTGCGGACATTCTAGACCTTTGGGGATCGAGAGGGGTAAACATGGCTTTGATATCAGAGACCACTGGTCCTGGTAGCTCTGGCTAATGTCCCGGTCTTTACTGAGGATAGATCTAGTGCATTTAAAGCCGAGGACCAGCTTGAACTCTGATCCGGTCTGGAATCTTCTGCAAGGTTGACACAGTCAAAAGGAAGGAAAGAATTCTGGTGAGGAATGCTGTGAGTTACAGATGAAGAAATAGCAGGGAAGCTCCCACCTCGTGTATTGACGAGTGTTGCTGAGGTTGAGGAGTGACGGGAGCGTAGACCTGCTTCTTACCGGGCGTCAGTAACGAGCTGGGTGCTCAGCACCAGACAGGGTATGGTCACCTGGCGAATTCCCGCTCCTACCTGAGGGTGTGGTCAAGGTCACCCAGCTCTCCTGGCAGAGTCCATCGCTCTCTCCTCTATGCTCTCAAGGAAACTTGAACTGGCTCTGGGAGGGCACTGATCACTCAACATTATTTTTCTATTTCTCTTTCCAAGTGAACTATAAATTCCTGAGAGAAAGAGCCATCCTTTGTTTATCTCCCCATTACCTGATACACACGGACTCCCAATGAAACAATTTTTGGGGGGAAAAATCAGTCAGAGACCATAGCACCAAAACTCAAGGTTCTGATCTAAAGACCCAGATCAAGAAAGGGGCCTAGTTGTGGGAAACGCTAAGACAAAAGTCCGCAGCCGGCCTTGACAGAGGGCAGGCCTGTTCCCTCCAGTGGACCAGCTAGCCAGCCAGGCCAGATGCTGGCGGGGGACGCACAGCCCTCATGGCCCTCCTGCACCCCAGCAGCCTCGTCAATCAGACACCGAACTTCCCCTCCCGACAGCCCCTTTGGAAACATTCAGAAATCAGAAACGCAAATGACTTGTGGCCTCCCCAAACTGCAAAGACAGCCAGAAAGGGAAGGAAGGCCCTTCCCAAACCTCCTCTTTTCCGAACCCTGGGCACGCTGCCTTTCTGAACCCTGCGGTGAAGCCGGAGGAGTGAAAAGTCAGCCCGCGCCTGACATTTCCAAACACTGAGGCTAGAACAATAAACACTGAGCTCAGCAGGCAGCGAGACGGGCCCGATCTGGGTTTCTCATATTTCTCTCCAAATACTCTCCGGCAAGCCCCAGCCCAGCGACAGTCTGTCTGTCTACGGCAGGTCTCTTAGCTGTCACTGACCTCTGAGAGCCAAGCAGAGCTTCCTGGGCCTGATAACAAGTGACAGAGAACCGCAGAAGGGCCACTGTGAGAACAGAGACTGCTTTGGGACAAACTGGAACCCTGGGAGGAGCGGGGAGGGAGGAGGGGGGGAGGGAGGAGGGGAGAGGGATTAAATACCGTGTCTGAGCTCAGTGCACCGACAGGGAGGCTTGGCCCGTTCCACTTGAGCACCCTGTCTGTACACAGGCTTTCTCTGCAAGCTTCCTGGTCTCTCTCACTTATCAGTTCACCTCAACAAAAGTACATTAAACACAGATGGTGTGCCAACTACCGTGCTGGATTCTGGAGACAGAACAATGAATTAAATTCAGATTCTGTCTTAAGAGAGCTCGCCATCAAATGAAAGAAACAAAGACTTAATATTTCTATAGATGGAATGTGGTGACTTTGGAGCACACAAGGTGCCACAGGAAACAGAGAGGAGGGTCATGAGGCTGAGCCTGAGCAGCCAGGAAGGCTCCCTGGAGGAAGAGACCTCTGAACTGAGTTCAGAAAATAAAATAAATTGTACCCAGATGAAGAAAGATGGAAAAGGTATTCCGAGCAGCACAACCAACATGAGCAAAGGCACAAATGTGTGAAACCATGTGGTGGATGCCGGAAGCCAGAAGCAGTTTAACAGGACTAGAGGGACTGAGCAAAGCGGAACCTGTGAAGGCCCGACCTGAGGGCCTGGCAGGGGTCTGGTGGTGGAGGGGTTCTGGAGGGTCCTGCATGCCCAGGGCAGGAGCTTGGATGTTGTCTGGAGGAAAACAGGGACTCTTCGGGCAGGACTGGGCAGGCAGGTGGCATAAAGACGTCTGCTTTTCAGAAAGCTGAGCTGCAATGTGAGAAACGGGCCATTAGAGGACACTCCTGGCGGTGCCAAGGCCAGGGAGGCGGCTGCCCCAGTGACCCAGCAGGGACTCAGGGAGTGGCAGGGGAGAGCACGGGACAAACCTGAGAGCTACTCAAAGGACAGGATTGACCAGACGTGGTCAGGAGGCTTTCGGGGGGACAGAGAGGGATTAAGAGCAACTTCGAGATTCCTGAAGCAGAGAGCTTCAGGAAGGGTAGTGCCGTTGGTGGGGATAATGGCAATTATATGTGCAGCTTACTACGGGCCAGACAGGTCGTGTTGTTCATGGGATATTTCATTTAATACTCACAACGACCCCGAGCTGGGACTATTTTATACATGAGGAAGGACAGAGAGTGTTACAGAACACTTGCCTAAGGACACACAACTACTACATGATGACCTTGAGGCTGTGACCTTGACCCCAGGACACAGGAGGTGCCGCAGGTGCCTCCCACATCTGGCAGTCAGTCATGGGAGCCTGTCTTGGTTTGGATTACTCCAGTGAGCATTTCTTTGGGAGGCTGTGACATAATAGAAATATATATTTGGTCTCTGCCCTCAGCTCTTGACAAAGATCTCCTAAACCCTTGGAATTTCCTGAGTAATGGGGGTGACAGGAGAATCTTACAGACAGAGCCCCTAAGTCTCTTGGAATTTCCTGGGTGAGAGGAGCATCTTTTGCTCTAATGAGGTGACTCTTGGTGAGCTCCTGGGTCACCTCAGGATGGGAGCTGGTCTCCAGAAAAACCAAGCCGTGATAAGAAGCTTAGAACTTACAGCCCCACCCTCCCAAGGAGGGAACAGGGGCTGGAGTTGAGTTAATAATCTATCTGGCCTACATAATGAAGTTTCCATAAAAATCCCTCAGCTCCAGGATTCAGAGACCTCCCAGTTTGGTGAATACACTCATGTGCCAGGAGGTGGCACACCCCAACTGCACGGGTCAGAAGCCCCGTACTCAGAACACTTCTGGACTTTGCCGCATGTACCTCTTCATCTGACTGTTCACCTGTATCCTTTACCACACAAGTTACACTAAATGGGTTAATGTTTCCATGAGTTTTGCGAGCCATTCCGGCAAGTTATTAAACTGGGGGAGAGGCACGTGACTTCACATCCCAGTCAGAAGCGTGGGGACCCCG
The DNA here is from genome assembly GCF_006229205.1 of Suricata suricatta. Classification (NCBI taxonomy): domain Eukaryota; kingdom Metazoa; phylum Chordata; class Mammalia; order Carnivora; family Herpestidae; genus Suricata; species Suricata suricatta. The sequence goes on along the minus strand of NC_043710.1, from coordinate 103,429,341 downwards.
GGGACCCATTATTTGCAACTAGCATCTGAAAGGCAGCCTCGTGGGACTGAGCCCTTCAATCTGCGGAGTCTGATACTCACTCCAGTTAGTGTCAGAATTGAATTAAATCACGGGATACTCAGCTGGGTGTCCAGAGTGTTGGAAAACTGGTTGGTGAGGAAATAAATCTACCAAATATCTGGTGTCCAAAGTGTTGAGAATAGAGAAATACTTTTACTTCAAAAGTGATCCCAAGGAACATCAGTAGCGAAGTAGAGAAGGGAGATGGGAGGTAAGAAAGCAAATAAGGGTAAAGTAAAGTATAAGCCACAACTACAGCACTTGGGGCTCAGTCCTGCGGGGACCGCAGCAATCAGTGTAGAGCATGTGCCTCAGAGCTGTCCTATGGGAGGGACGAGGAAGCTGGGGTCTGCGCTCCCTCCGGAACAGCTGTGACCACAGGCGGAGTGGTCTCTGGTGGTCAGAGAAAGCCTGCACGTGAAGTATCCTAAGCGCCGGCAGCAGAAGTCTGCCCAGAAGGCAGGTGAGGGTCAGGAGGCCTGGATGGAGCACTGACAGCATCAGCTACAAAACCCAGTAAATGCCTTGAAAAGCTTCACACTCTGGAACCCCTAATAGATAACGACTTCCATAGTTCTGAGTTAGAGGACAAAACACTAAGACAGACAACCAGTAGATACCCAGTACTTGAAAGCAGTATTGGAAACACACAGGATGAAGGACTCTAGATAAAGTTCCTCTTCTAAAAAGAGAGGGCTAGGGGACACGAAGGGGAGAGCGAGAGGGAGGGTGTAGGGGGAGGAGGGGGAGATGGAGAGGGACGGGAGGGGTGTGGGGAGGGAGAAGACTCCAGGAGCTTTTTCACCACCTCTCCTTATTCCCAAAACCGCAGAGGAAGGCAGTGTGACCCTACCAGGGGGTCTTCTAAACAAAGGCACTTCCAGAGGCTCATGACCCCACACCGGGGTGGAGTCCAGGTGCGTGGGTGGGGGGTAGGGGGGACACCTCCTCGGCATGTCTGCAGCCCATATTCCCTTTGGCAAGGCCTCCTCACAAGACCCCACCCTGAACACAGCCATGTAGACCTCACTCCTGGTTCCACCCTCCTCTGGCTCTGAATTTCCATTCACTTCTCTAAAGTAGAAAATGCAGACCTTTCTATAGTCCAAGGTCAAGAAAACAATCGTGCGGCCACATTTCTAAAGTTTGCTGCAGACACAATGGAAAGATTGCAGTAAAGTTAAATGTTAATTACAGTCTTAAAAGTAATTAAGGCTTAGAGGGTTAGAGGAAGTGGTTTATAAGCAGATCTGCCCATTAGGATAAAATGTGCAGATCAGACTTGGACTCTGTGTTCAAAACCATGCAAAATTGTCCTCCAAAGAGAGAGTTCCTCAAGGGGCTTGACCTGCTATGTAAACTCAGAGGTGCCCCTTACAGATACACAGGTGAGAATTAACCTTCATCGAAGCCATCCCCTTGGTCACGAAGCAACCTGTTTACAGGGCCACTCAACCTGAGATTCGTGAGTAAAGAGAAATGTGAGCTAAGAATGACCCAACCACCACCATGAAATGTACTACATGCCGTTTTTTAAATGGTTTTCTTTCCACATGAGTACTATGAGGTCAAGTCAGTGGTGAAGAGGAAGTTCAGACTAGGTGGGTCACACACCCAAGTTCACTGCTTTTCAACTATATCCTCCCCATTTCGCGGATGAACAATAAAGTGAAGGGGTACCCACTGTCTGAGGAGTGGCTCAAGATTAGGGGAGGATGAGTTAGGAAACGAGAGAAGAGAATGCTGGCCCGGGACAGGTGAGAGTCTGAGAAGTGCCAAGGGCAACCTTCCACATCTGTTGGCTTCTCTACTCTGTTAGGAGGAAACTTCCGGTTGGAAGGGTCTCTCCAAATACAGCATAGCTCCTCTGCTTAACTTTCCACTGCCACCACCCAAGGACTGAGGGGGCTCACCTCCAACACCACTTCTTTAGGCTTCTCAGGTTGGCCACTTTCTCTTGTCTCCTTTCTCTCCCTGCTTGGACTGAACTGTGCCTTCCCAAAACCCTTATGCTGAAGTCCTTTCCCCCAGTACCTCAGACAATATGACTATGATGGAAACAGGGCCTTCAAGGAAGCAGTTAAGATCAACTGAGGTCATAAGGCTGGGCCCTAATCTGGTAGGACTCTCGTCCTTTTGAGAAAAGACACAAGGGGCGCATGCATACAGAGAAAAAGGCATGTGACAGAAAAGACACGGAGAGAAGGCAACCATCTCCAAATCAAGAAGAAGGTCTCACCGGAAACCAAAATCAACCCTGCCCACACCTTGATCTTGGACTTCCAGCCTCCAGAACAGTAAGAAATAAACTTCTGTGGTTTAAGCCCCTCTGTCTGTAGTACTTTGCTATGGTGACACTCCGCCTGCTTCTCCCCCCCCCCCCGCCCCTTTGAGCTGTCACTCACAACCAACACATTAGACTGGACATGGGCTGGGCTTCAGGACCAGGAGCCACTTCATGAACCCAGGAGGGGGAGGCCACATGGCAGCAAGGTCTATCCGATCCTACGAGAGCAGCAGGAAGAAGCCCAGAGGTCTGGGAGCTGATTCGGAAACCTGGAGATTGGACTTGAGCTTCCCAGCTGGCAGCGCAGAAGCTCTGTACTGCACACGCTCAGCACACAGACACCGCCCACCTGCTTCCCTCCCCCCGCTGCAGCCAGGACACGTGACAGATGCATCTCGGATCAGCCAATCCACTGCAAACAGGAGAAGGCCTCAGGACCCATTAGGATCACCTGGAAATACCGTGCGAGGACATAAGCCACACCACACGCACTCAGAATCACTGCCTCCACACCTCCAGCTGGCCTTCCCCTTACAGTTATTTACTTATTTGTTGCTAGGTTGTTTTGTTTTTCAACTAAGCAGATTATACAGGTGAAATTTTCAAATAACACAAGAAAACATATGATTAAAAAAAAAAAAAACAGAGGCTAAAGTCTGGGATTGTGATGCCTCCCGTTTGGGTTTTCTTCTTCAATATGACTTTGGCTATTCGGGGTTTTTTGTGGTTCCGTACAAATTTTAAGATAGTTTGTTCTAGCTTTGAGAAGAATCCTGGTGTAACTTTGATGGGGATTGCACTGAGTGTGTAAATTGCTTTGGGTAGTTATGACATTTTAACAATGTTTGTTCTTCCAATCCCAAAAAAAAAAAAAAAAAAAAAAACCACACGTCAGCTGCGTCCTGCTCCCTCTAAAGGGAGAGCTTAAGTCCCATCTAGTTCTGGCCTCTGTCCACCCGTAACATGAATTAGTCCCTAAAATGGGTGAGCATCAAAGGGTGTTACCACGAATGAAGAACACATTCTCTCCCGGCTCACATACCAGTTCTGCCGACTCTGAAAGCGCTGCTTCACTGCGTCCAGGAATTTATTTTTCACCCACTTTCTATTTACTTAGCAACCATGAGGTTCGAGAAGCTGTGCTGTGCTGCTGACCTCGTGGTGGCTGCACCTTCCTGTTTTACCCCGAGGTCCACGGAAATGTTCTTATAAACTTTACTCACATGTTCATCTTGTTCTCTTGCCCGCCGGCTCAGTCGCTTCTCCCTCTCTCATGGATTACTCTGGGGGGCACTCAGCGGCCCTGGGGAGACACCCCTGTAGTGAAGAGCTGAGGCCTCACACCAACAACCAGCCAGGAACCGAGGCCTGCCAGCAACTCCACAAGCAATGGACTAGACAATGAAAGGGATTCCAGAACTGGGTTTTCTGCTGCTAAACAGTGAACTTTTTCTCCATCCTGAAAGTGGGGCCTCCTGCCCGGTTAAGCCTTCAGACAACTGCAGACAAGCCAACATCATGACTGCAGCCCGAGAGACCCTGAGCCAGAACCACTTACCTGCTAAACAGCAACTGGATTCCCACCATCACGAACTGTGTGGTGCAGGAAGATGTGTACCGGGTTTTGGGGTTGCACCATAAATAAGTAATAAACTCCCCGAGGGCCATTTCATGGCACCTTTCACGATGTCTTACTGAGGACTCTCCTCCTAGGAGGTGCAGCGTAGTTATTTGTCGGCCTATTGTTTTGATCAGGAAAGACTGCCTGCTCCCCCAGGGGCACGGAAAAGTTTAGGGGAGGCTACAGTTTGGACCTCCAGGGTGACAAAGAGAATATAAAGTGGGGAACAGAAGACGTGGCATGACATAGAGTGGTTTATTAGTTTCCTATGGCTGCTGTGACAAATTAGGGCAAACCTGGTGGCTCAAAACAATGCAAATGTGTTTTCTTCTAATTCTGGAGACCAGAAGCCACAAATCCGTTTCACTAGTCCACAGTCAAGATGTCAGCGGGGCTGGCTCCTCCTGGCGGGTCGAGAAGAGTCCATGCCCTCACTCTGCAAACTTCAGAGCGGCATCTCCCGCGTCCCTTGGCTCAGAGCGGCTTCCTCCATCTTCAGAGCGGGTGGTGTCACATGTTCAAATCTCCCTGCGGTAGTGTCTTCATATCACCTTCTGTCTATACGGACCCAGTGATCACATCTGTCCCACCTGGATAACCCAGAAAAATCTCCCCACATTAACATCTGTAACTCAATCACACTGCAAAGGCCCTTTGTGCCGTATAAGGTAACAGCCACAGGTTCTGGTGGTGAGGACGAATTTGGGGGCCGTTAAGTAGCCTACCATAAACAGAAAACCCCACTTCCAGGGTCAGACCCAAATTCAAATCTTCTGATGAACAACTGTGTGATGTCGAACAAATAACAACTAAGCTTAGGTTGTATCATCTCCGTAACGCAGACAATAAAACTTATTAAATGAATACAATATGTAAAGGCGGCTGGCACTTAGCACTTACTAAATAAGCACCAGCTTTTCTCTTCCTTCCTTTTACTGAGTAGCTAGAAAGACCAGGGCCTGGACCAGGAAGGAAGAGGGCTCCCAAGGTGTGGGCGTGGGACTAGTTTTGTCCGGCACTTAGTGTGTACAAGGCATGTGTATGCCTACTAACCTCATCTGACTATTGTTCCCATTTTACCAAATGAGGAAAACAGGCACCAAGGTATTCAGTGGTTTTCCCAGAATCCCCAGCTAGCAAGTGTTGTAACTGGGTTTTCTGATGCTAAATCCTAAGGTCTTTTCTTTATACAGCATGCACTTGGGTAGGACCTGCAAAACCCAAACAGCTACCAAACAAACTAAATAAAGTGAAAAACCAAGGACAACAGAATAGGATGTTAGCACGGATGCTGAGAGGGAGGACGCAGGGAAGCCTGGCAGGACAGAAAGGGCTGGTGAGCAGCGTTCTCCAAGAAGCCCCAGGCGGGCTCCTGGATAACAGGAAGAGAATGAGACCCGCCTTCCCCCGGCCCCGTCCAACCTCTCTCTTTTCCTCTCCAAGGATGCAGAGAGCACCGAGAGCTACCTCAAACCTTTGGTAATAAACAGTTTTCAGATGTGACTCATCAGCTTGGCTTACCCAATAAGATACCATCTCAGGAGTCAGAGGCCCAGCGAGGGGACAGTCTCGTGATTTCAGGAGGGAACTAGGAGGGACCCCAATGTGGCAGGGCCTGCCTGGCCTGCACTTGGAAGCAGACGCAGAGGTGGGACAGCTACTCTGCCCGGGGGTGAGGTTCATGGACTCACACTGAGGGGAGAGGGCTGTTTCCCTATAAAGTCAGTAACATAAACGACTCCAAAGCACCCTGACCTACATTTTCTCATTTGCCCTCAGAAAATCACGCTAATTTCACAGAGAAAGAAATAGATACAAAGAAAGCACAAGGTTTAATATTCGCTAACCCTGGAACAAAAGCCTTCTAAGCATTTATGCAAATGTCATCATCTCAAGTTCTCTATGAGGTAGGTCTTCTCCTCTCCAGATGAAGGGCCTGTGGCTCGGCGAGGTTAAGCTGCCTGCAGAGGAAGACCACGGCTACTGTGTGACCCAATCAGCACTGAAAAGCGGGAGGTCAAGGTGCTCACTAGCAGTCCCCTTCCAGCTAAAGGGACGGAGCCCCTTAGGTGCGGACTTGGAGCTTTTCCTTCTGGAGGCGGGATCAGAGGGGGCCTCCGCAGCAATGAGGGGAAAATGTTACCAGGGGCCCGTGAAATAAAATGCTTCTGTGGACCCCAGACCCTGGCCACCATGTGTACATGAAAACATACCCTCGGGGCACCTGGATGGCTCAGTTGGTTAACCATCCAGCTTCAGCTCAGGTCATGATCTCACGGTTCGTGAGTTCGAGCCCCGCGTCAGGCTCTGTGCTGACAGCCAGCTTAGAGCCTAGAGCCTGCTTCAGATTCTGTATCTCCCTCTCTCTCTGACCCTCCCTTGCTCACACTCTCTCTCTCTGTCTCTCAAAAATAAATTTAAAAAAAAAGAAAGAAAGAAAATATACCCTCACTAAAACATGGAAAATTAAGTCAGGCTTCCAAAGGTTCCCTGAGATTTGGTAGTCAAGGCCTCTGCAGCAGCTAACTTAATTTTTCCCTTAGATCTACATGTTGTCAGAGCAGGTGGATAGGCCTGCCCTGACTTCAAATGGCTCCACATGGGAAAAGGGATTAGAATAGCCCCCCAAGGACCTCTTCTGACATTACTTCACCCCTCCTGGCTAATTTTCTATTTCAATGTTAAGGAGAGATCTTTTGTCCCTCTAGGCTGCTCTTCCATTCAATTTAATTTAGAAGAGAAGTCTTTGCAATATTGAATTGAACATTAAGTTCATGGTCCAGGAAAGGAGCCCCAGCATTTGGGTGGGGGAGGGGCAGGGGGCCAGTAGGAACAAGGACTACCCAGGCCTGGAATTCAGCGACCTGCGCTCACCTGCAGGCCAGACAGGGAAGCCTCAGCCCCAGCAGGGTCACAGGGCTGAGGCCAAGTGGGGAGAGGGAGGGCACGGGGGGACGTGGCAGGGGGAGCAGGGCTGGGGCACGGTTCAGGGGCAGCGTGGCAGGCACAGAGCCAGCATGGTGGGCCGAGGGGGTTGGTGGGCACATGCCCAGATGAACTAAAGCAGGGCCAGGAGCTGACCCAAGGCAGGGCTGGGCCAGAGCTTTGCCCAAACACAGAGAGCAGAGAGCTTCAGGCACGAGGCTCAGAGTGATCCTAGAGATGTCTTTCTGCCTTGCTTTTCCAGAGAAGGGGCAAGTTCTTAGGCTGCTGCTTAGGGACCCCCACCTACTCCCATCCCCTCAACAAGGAATCTCACATCCTGAGGGATGATCACTTGGTCCGTGACCCTGGTGATTCCTCAGGACAAAGTGCAGAAAAGTCAAGACAGTAGGTGGGGTCAGGTGAGATGGGCTTTGGAACAGAGCAAATCAAATCCAGGCCCCCTCTCCTCGGCTGAGTGGCCACAGGCAAAATGCTTAATTCCTCTGTGCCTTTCCTCATTCCTTGTAAAGTGAGGATAGTGGTATCTACCTCAAAGGGGTTTTGTGAGGGCCAGGAGAGTTTATGCGGACACAGAGAACAGCCAGTGGGGGGCTTGACACGTAGGTGCATTATAAACGTCCTTGTCCACTTCCTCTTTACTCTGAGCTGGGGCCCAGAGAGAGGGCGGGACCCCAGCCACGGAGCGTTTGCTGCCAGCCCGAATGGCACCTGATGCGCTTTGGCTGAGCCTCCCACTTGAGGGCGCATGATCCACAGGGGTCAGGACAGAGCCCCACACCCCAAGACAAGAACAGTCTGGACAGATGCTGGACATTTTCTGTGCTCAGCATGGAGCCCCAGGAAGTCGCCCAGGAAAGCACCCATTGCTACCCACATTTGCACAGCGTATTATAAACCTCAGAGCACCTTTGCCCACATCGTCAGCATTAGTTTAACACCACCTCTAATGCTAGGCAGAGAGAGCGGCTATGTCTTTACAAATGAGAAACCCAGTTTATGTAAATTTTCTGAGGTCCTATAGCTAATGAGATGCAGAGCTGGGGTCCCAAGCCCCCTCTACCACGCCCTTCGAGCTGAAGCTGTATCTGAGGCTGGAGGGAGATAGGAATCTGTCCAAGGTTAACCACAGACTCTAGGTTGGAAGGCTGGGGTGGGGGCTGACCCCTCCAGAGTGGCTTGTTAATTTAGTGCTAGCCTGACCCCTTCAATTAGCTGCCGGACAGAGCCAGGCCCAGGGGAGATGGACAGCAGGGCTTAATGGAAATGGGGGTGCTCGTGATGATATGAACAATCTGAATTATGGTCTCAATTTGCACAGAGCCTGATGGATTTGCAATAATTCCAAACCAGGTCAAGTGTCTGTGTCTCCTCTTTTGCTGATCTCACACAAAGTCTCCCCATTTGTCAGGCTCTGACTCTCTCTGAGTGGCCGCCCACCCCCGCCCTCCCTCCATTAGCCAAGCTCTCCACAGCTCCCCCGCCCAGTGCTCTGACCCCAGGGCACCTCTGCAGCTGGGCCCAGAGGGACTCGGGCTGCTCCTCGAAGGGCTCAGGGACCCAGGAGCTTTGCGGCCATCTGCAGAGACAGACTGCATTCTGCAGTGAGGACAGGGACAGCTCTCCACTGTCCAGGGACCCCAACCTATGGTAATCTGTAAGATGAAGGGTATCTTTTCATGTTTTGGTATCTTAGGGGCTCACAGTGTGGGCATAACATTGTTACAGAGAACAGATCCTGGGAGAATCAGGTCCTCCTGGCAGAGAGCTCAGGCAGCAGAGGCCTGCAGCAGATGCCAGAGTCCCCCCTCCCGCCCCCTCCCACCGAGGCCCAGCCAGCAGGACAGACACGTGCCACAGTTCAAGAGCATCCCCCAAAACTTGGAGGATCTTATGGTCCTCCCATCTTCCTGGACTCTTGCAGCCAGGGAATCTGAACACAAGAGGGCTGGTTTCACAGAGTGGGGGTGTGGTGTTGAGTGGAAGACAGTGGCAGGTTCTGGAAAAGCTACTGCTCTCCATCCCATGTGTCCTCCCCGTCACCTTGGCTAACCTCCTGCCTGGCTTGAAATTTTGCCCACAGCTTCCTTAGCAAGTGGCCATTCAGCCTCTCTTGAGTGCCGTCAGGGCCAGGGAACTAGGGACTTCACAGGGGAACAACTCATATGCCGTCTTCAGGTTGCTTTCGTTTTCAAACATTTTTCCTTCTATTAAGGAGAAAAAGGTCTATCTCCCTACAGCTTCCACACTTTCTTACCTGTGCCAAGAGCAAAATAGCAGCTTAAAAAAAAAGTAGTTGTTTTATCTTGATGTGCTTTGCTTGGAGATCATAGGATAGTGTCCCTTCTTCTCCCAGGAGGAAATCCTTGGTCTGCTTACCGTTGTGGGGAGAGGGAAAGAGCCTAGCGCAGCCTTCAGGAGACCCGGGGACTGACCCCAGCTGAACTATGGTCTGGCAAGTCTGCTCATGGGTCTGGCCTTCCCACCTCTGATCTCTTGCTGCAAATTCATCTGCGGATGAGCCACTATTACTGGGTAAGCACCCTACTATACAGTGTCTCGTGACATGTTTGTTATAGAACAGGGTACAAAAAAATTATTACTATCACACTGAACATTTATCATATGCTAGGCATTTTGCTAAACACAGTGCATACATTATTTCTTCCTTTCTCATGTTTCTACCTTAACCAATAAGGTATGTTATCAACTCCATTTCACAGATGAAGACACAGTGGCCCATGGACATTAGGTAACTGAACATAACTGGTAAGCAGTAGAGGTGCAGTTTGAGCTCAAGTCTGTCTGGATGCCAAAATATGTTTGCCCACTAAGCAGAGACACCATCCCAACTGCAGGCAACCTAGAGTCTAATAGAGAAGAAAAAACTAAAACACAAGGCACTCTAGGATATATACAAATATCAAATCATTACGTTGTACACCTGAAATTAGTTGTGACTAATTGTTATACATTATACCTCAATTAAAAACATTTTAATAAAAACCCCACTAAAGACAATAAACGTTAATGAAAAGGGAAAGGGGAACCAGAGTCTAAATGTCAGTCTGATAAGTGCTGTGCTAAAAACGGTAGCAAATACATTATTTGTTGAATGAATGAATGGCTCTCCAGGCAAAGCAAGGCAGAAACGTCCCCAAAAACAACAAGGATGAGAAAATTGCAGGGTACTAATTCCTGAAGATTAAAAAGCACTGGAATGGGGAAAATCCTACAGTACACTAAAGATGCTTTCACTCCCCATTCACCTGTTCATTTACTCAACATGTTCTTGAGCATTTCTATGCGACAGGCATTGTATAAGCAATATTATAACATTCAGTCTTTGCCCTTCAAGGCACTAACCTAGGGGCAAATTCAGGTACTCAGGGTAGTGGAGTAAAGAACCAAAATAAGGAACGCCAGGATAATGATGTGACCCAGCACAGAGAAGCTAACACTGCCCCGTGCAGCCGATAAATGGCAGGAGAGAGGAGAGAGAGCAGCGCGGGCCAAAGGCAGGCAGGAAGGCTTCTTGGAGGAGGTCTAAAAACGGGGAGAGCGAGGAAGGGGAAGGAAGTGCATCCAGGGACAGTGAGGCCAAATCTGAGGGATTTAGAGTGTAGTGGGCAAAAGGCCTAGAGAGCGTGTTTAGAGCCGCATGGAGAAGGGCCTGGACTGCCGGGTGAGGCAGGTGAAATGGAACGTACAGGATTGTGGGTGGAGGACTTGCTGGCAGGAGACGGCCCGGGGCAGGACCGCATCACGGTGTGTGGAGCAGAGGGCTCCTGCGCCTCCTGGGTGGCACAGGCTCCTGGACACCCAACACTGGCCCTGAGCACCTACAGCAGTGTAGCCTGAGACAGGATGTGGATTCCCCACGAATAAGATCCATTAAAGCGGCCTGTCTGGGTGACAGAAAGTCAGAAAGAGGACAGAGAGCTAGCGGTGGGTGACACAGAAAGCAGCCAAGCTCTAAGCCCTGGAAGACCAGGGAGATGGTCAGGTAAGATCACCAGAAGCACCACGGGGACCAAATGCTCCCAAGCTGGGGACGTTAGAGCAGCACGCCCAGCTCACACCTGAGCTGCAGGCACTGGGCCGGTTGCTCAGTAAAGGCTAAGCCTCTCTTCCCACAGACCTAAGACCATAGCAGCAAGCCATGTGCAGGCACCACGAAAGGCAAGGCTGGCTCCAGTTCCCTTCCGGCAGGGCTGAGGGGGGCAGGGGCGGGCTGAGAGCATGTGTGCGCCTGCTCCAGACTACCAGCCGTGGCGGATCCAAAGAGAAAATATCACCCACTCGTTCCAGAGTTCAGTTCTGACCCAATGGCCAGTGAGCCCCATATTGTACCTGCCCTGCCAGACAGGAACTGTGTCTAATGGAGAAGAAACAAACTGACAAGTCTGTTCACCACGAGAAGGGGGCAGGTAGGTGCCGGGAGGTGGGGGTGGTAAGGGACCAGAAGACTTGAGCGAAGCCCCAGCCCAACAGAGGCCAAGCACTGTGGAAAGTCATTCTGTAGATCATTCCTTGGAGGGATTTGACAGTCACTGTTCACTTCCTGACAAGAGCTCCATGAAACTCCCGGAAACCTTTTGCTCAATGCTTTACAATTTACAAAAGTCTTTCACTTACACGCCCCCACTTAACTACCACCACAGCCCTTTGAAGCAGACTAAACAGATACTCCTCGGGGGGCGCAAGGGTGGCTCAGTTGGCTAAGTGTCCAACTCTTGATGTCAGCTCAGATCAGGATCTCACAGTTCATGAGGTGAAGCCTTGCATCAGGCTCTGCACTGTCAGTATGGAGCCTGCTCGGAACTGCTTCTCTCCGCCTTTCCCTGCCCCTCCCCCACCTGCTCACACATGCCCTCTCTCTCAAAATAAATAAACTTAAAAAAAAAAAGGTATTCTTCTACATTTTACAATGAGAAAATGGGAGAGTCAGAGAGAGGAGTTTTGTCCAAGGAGATGCAACTCGTGAGTGGCTGGGATTCAATTGACAGCTCCTCCCCTCATCGCTCTGTTGTCTCCATTAAACCCTGTCCCCTCCTCTTCAGGGACTGTTGCATGTGAGGCAGCAAGACAAGCTCTACAAAAATAAGAACCCTCACTCTTCACTTCCGGTCCCCCACGAATCTTCCATGAGAAACAGTTCAGACAGTTTCAGGGTCACCCACCTATATGCCAGAAACAAAGAGACTCTGAGATCCACAAAATGTACCGCATGCCCTGGGTGCAGTGTCTATCTTTATTTAACGTTCATTGTTTACCCAGCCATTCGACCTGCAAAGGTTTCTCAGGGCCAGGCACCGTGCCACCAGACACAGGGGACATGATGAGAAACACAGAAGACATAGTTCCTCTTTTCCGAATTTGAATTCTAATAAAGATTATATAAAATAAACAATCAAAAAAGCACCTCTGCAGTATGCTAAGTGTAGTGAAACAAAGAAATAAAGGTAGGTATGTTCCTTAAACACAAGGGTTAAAAAAGACCTCTGTGAGGAAGTCTCCCTGGAGAAATGAAAGGAAACTCGCTATGTGAAGGGACCGTGGAAGATCATTTCAGGCTCTAGTCTGGGGCAGCCGTCCTCACCATTGGAGGGAGACACTGTGGAGGGTTTAAACAAAGCTGGTCTTGTTGGGATGAGCAAAACAGGAGTGTGATACCTACTGATGGGGGAAGGGGGCGGGCTGCCCAGGGCTCTGCTCGGGAAGGAAGAGTTTGGACTTAGTCTGAGCGCGGTGCCTTGAGGGTTTTACACAGGAGATGGCATGACCTAATAGACACCTTATAAAGGTGCTCCTTGTTGCTGTTTGGAAACAAACCCCCTTTTTAACAAGGAAGCCTCGTTAGAAGGGTAATTCGGTAATTCCGTTGGAAAATGAATTACCTCTTTTCCAAAAGAGGCACTTGAGTGTAGAATATATCTTAGAGGCAATATTGACAGAATGTGACACTGGATTGGGTAAGTGGGAGTTAGAGAAAGGAAAGAACCAAGAACAATTTCTAGAATTCTACGTTAGGTAACTGGATGGGTGTCCCTGACGTTTGCTGAGATGGAGCAGACAGGTTGAGGGACAGGTTGAAAGAAGAGACAGGTGGACATGAAGAGTTCTCTTTTAGACATGTTAACTAGGAGGTGTCCGTGGGACATTCAGGAGAAGACGTGAAGTGGGTATTTGGATATACAGGCTGGAGTTCCTAAGATAGGGCTGGGCTAGAGACATAAACATGATAATTGTCAGAAGAGACACGTATTTTAACTCCATGGGAATAAGGACATCTAGAAAGAGAATGCAGAGAGGGCAAAGACAGGGCTCATGATTCAACCTCGAGGAATTCCAGCATTTACAAGTCCAGCAAAAGGAGAGAATCTAGCAAAGAAAACTAAGAGTGGACAGTGGGGGAGGAAGGAAACTAGGAGCCAAGAAGTCACAGAATCCACGAAGAACTGTATGTTTCTAGAAGGAGCTGTAATCCACAGTGTCAAATTTTGCTGAGAGGTGAAGGTGAAGATTGATTTGGCCACCTGAAAGCCACTGGTTACCTTGGGAAGAGCAGCTTGGGTGGTGTGGAAGCAAAAGGCAGATGGAAATGGGTTGAGTAGTAAATATGAGGTGTGAGACTAAACAACTTCCCCAGCAAAACAAAAACAAAAAATCAAACAAAGGCCAATAGATAGATTGGAAGAATCAAGGGAAGGTTTATTGTTGGTCTTATGGTTTCTGTAAGGTAGGAGATGCTAGAGCATGTTTGTATGATGGGAATGATTTGGAAGAGCAGGAGAAATTAATGATGGAGTAGAGACAGGGGGTAGCCAAAGAAAATCTTTGAAAAGCTGAAAGAAGACAGAACTAGAGAATCTGAGGAAGAATTGGCCTTTCATAGGGAAGAGACATCTTCTCCATTGCAGTAGGAGGAAAGGAAGAAATTGTTTCTTATGTAGGTAGATTGGAAGGTTCAGTAGGTAGTTTGCATCTAATAGTTTGTATTTCCTTAATAAGGACTGAGGTCATCAGCAGAGGAGTGTGGAGTAAGGGAATGTGGGGTTTGAAGAAAGAAGGCATGAAATAATCTTGGGAAATGGACAATAAGTCCACCAGAAGGACAACATAGGGTCACCAGGTCAGTGATGAGTGTTCAATTGAAATGTATCATCATTAATTTAATTTTAAGAGTCTGTTTGTGACTTTCTCCATGAGTGTCCAGCTGTGGCTCTTGAGCAGGTGCAGAGAAGGAAAGCAGTATTTAGAAGTCCAACAGAGGAGCTCTGCAAGCCCAGGCCAATGGAGGGAGAGCAGAGCGATGTTGCCGGAGGTATTTGTGAAGGTAGTGTGATAACAGACTATAGATGCTAGGCTGGACGGGGAAGGAAGTAAAGCTAGACAGGTGCTGATAGAAAATCGCAAACAGGGGCGCCTGGGTGGCTCAGTCGGTTAAGCCTCCGGCTTCGGCTCAGGTCAGATCTCACGTTCATGGGTTTGAGCCCCGTGTCAGGCTCTGTGCTGACAGCTAGCTCAGAGCCTGGAGCCTGCTTCCGGTTCTGTGTCTCCTTCTCTCTCTGTCCCTCCCCCTCTCATGCTCTGTCTCTCTCTGTATCAAAAATAAATAAAACATTAAAAAAAAAAAAGAAAATCGGAAACAAATGGGTCAAGGGATTTAGGGTCTATACGAAGTCAGATTTGTGACAGAGAAGGCACCTGTGCAAAAAAGGTAGCACAAGAGGAGATGAGTTGGAAAGGGGTAAGTTTGAAAATGAGATTTGAGAAGCCGTGTAGTCTCTGTTGACTGCAAGGTGCAGAGTATGGTCATGGCAGTGAGAGAACCAAGGAAGAAGAGAAGAGAACGTGGCTGGATGTGAGAAAGTCAAGGAACAGAGACACCAGGGTGTTGAATCATTCATCCATCCACTGGAGTTTCTTACACTTTGTGTAGAGGCAAATAGATGTTTAGAAATACAAACCTTTAAATGGACCTACCATCTTCCCAAGATGTAAATGCCCCACTTGAGGTAAGAAGCACATGTGTGATCTACTTCGGTGTTAATCGAGCTTGCCCTTTATGGTTATACAACCATCAGTTGCAGTGTTCTTTATGGAACATCATGAAATATGGACATAATAGACATAAAACAGCTCAACATAAAAATTTTTTGCAATATCAGGCACCATCTAATACTAGATTCTAGTTTAGATAAGTGCAGTAGCTGTTGTCAAAAGCTTAAGAGAATGAAATCTAATGTGGAAAAAAAATCCATCCATTAACGTAATGTTTCCCAAATATGGTGAAAAGATACCCATCCCTCCCTCCCCACACACACTGCTTATTTTTAACTTGAGAATGCTATATCTTGATGCTCTGCCCAAAGTGGCCTGCAGAGCCTGGAGAGCAAAGGGAGGGACTCCTGGCCTAGTAGTGAGGAGAGTTGAGAAGCTCCATCCAAGGACTTAGTAATCAAGGGACATGAGAACATCTCTCTCTCGGTCCTCCAAGGAGGCGTACTGAAAAACAACAGACAGGCCCGTTTATATTTCTATATGAATCAAAGACTAACACCTGTCTTCAGAAAATTGGCTGAATCTTTATAGCTGGCATGCGCCTTGTTGGTTTTATCTCCCCAACTTCTTTTTTTCTATTAACTAGCGGTTTAAAATCCCTTAAAGTGAAAGGCATTGTGTATGTGCTTCAGAACAGTGAGGAAATGGAGCAGTAATCTTGAGGATGCTGGAGAATGACTTCAGTGGGTGAACTTGAATCATTTGTAGCCTATTTCTATTCTCCTCGGTCCACTCAAATGGCTTATCTGAGTGAAACACTCTGTAATATGAGGCAATTAAAAATAGAAAAGATGCCTATTTATTGCATGTGTGAACAAAAGGAAAAGATAGAAAAGGCACCAGTCTCTCGGCCCCCGTTGTCTATTCTGAGCCCCTGAATACATAAAACACACCCACAGATCTAGGCTTACAACAGACCTGATGTGAGAGGCTGATGAAAGCTAGGAGAGGAGTAGTGAATCTGAAGTCCCCATCCTGATAGGATGGGTCTAATGCCACCCACAGCATCCAAGGACATGACCGGAGTTCACACATTCTCTACACCCCTTCTCAAACCCCAACTATCATTTGACTTCTGGGGGTGTTCAATGAACCAAGACATTCTTCTACTGAATCATATATACCACTGAAAACTGTTTTGAGCTCATGATACCTTTGGAGCTACTATCTGAATCTTGGACAACGGAATGGCCTTGACTTCTGCCTTCCCAGGGGATCGAGCAGAGGACATCTACCAAGAAGATCCTATGCAAAGAGTGAACGAAGTGAAACTTCTTCAACTTCTATCTCTTAACCCCCCCAAAGTAAGATAATCACAATAATTAGAATTATAAAAGATTTCTTCTACTCAAGGAAATTAATGCCAAGAGGTAGAATATGCTGTGACAGCCATGAAAGAGACAGAAGACTAGCAAATCCTAGAGTCTTCGAGAAGAAAGGGAAGGAAGCCAGTCGGAAATAGCTTCACCAGCAGGAGGTTTTCGGAAGTTCTCCTGACAATAGTGTGATAAATTGTGAAAAGTATGAATCTGAGACTTGGGGAAATAGCAGGTAGCAAATCTGAGAAGAAATGCCTTTCTCAACCTCATGAAAAGAAGATATTATTATCACTTGATGCTTTTCATGGTCTAAAATGCTCTTTAGGGAAGTCAAACTGAATGTCTTCAAGAAAAGGGTGGAAATTTAGAAAAAGTTCAGGAGGTAATGAAAGTTGGGATAAATGGGAAAGGGGCCCTTTGTCCACCCCCAAGTCGATCAGAGCTCACTGTTGCCCCAACCACTGGGGACAAACGGGATCAACTTCTCCTTTGTAGGTCTACTTCTGGACCCTGGGCTTCTTGCTTCAAACTTTATCCCAGCTCCCCCTCCATTTCTGGTGTGCCAGTGTGGGCTGGCCGTAGTGGTGTGGCTGATTTTACTACAAGATGAGACTATCACAGTCATGTTCAGGCTCTATGGGTTCACGTCATGTTCTGCTCAGGCTACCACTAATTCAGGTGTTTATATATATATAATAGTTTATTGTCAAATTGGTTTCCATATAACACCCAGTGCTTCTCCCCACAAATGCTCCCCAACATGAACATCACCCCCTCCCTCCCTCCCCCTCCCCCTTCACTCCATGGTTCGTTTTCAGTATTCAGTAGTCTCCCTTGATCTGTGTCCCTCACTCTCCCCTGCTCTCTTTCCCCCTTCCTCTCCCCATGGTCCCCTGCCAGGTCTCTCCTGTTAGACCTATGAATGCAAACATATGGTATCTTTCCTTCTCTGCCTGACTTATTTCGCTTAGCATGACACCCTCAAGGTCCATCCACTTTCCTACAAATGGCCATATTTCATTCTTCCTCATTGCCATATAGTACTCCATTGTGTATATAGACCACATCTTCTTGATCCATTCATCAGATGATGGACATTTAGGCTCTTTCCATGATTTGGCTATTGTTGACAGTGCTGGTGTGAACATTGGGGTACATGTGCTCCTGTGCATCAGCACTTCTATATCCCTTGGGTCAATCCCTAGCAGGGCTTTTGCTGGGTCATAGGGGAGTTCTACGGATAGTTTTTTGAGGAACCTCCACACTGTTTTCCAGAGCAGCTGCACCAGTTTACATTGCCACCAACAGTGTAGGAGGGTGCCCGTCTCTCCACACCCTCGCCAGCATCTATAGTCTCCTGATTTGTTTTAAATGAAGACTCAAACACACTGTAGTATAAACCAGTGCAGGCTTTTTAGAGGGTAACTTAGAACCAGCAAGTCCTGCTCTAGGAATTGATCCTGTTAAGAAAGCAGACATCAGGTCCCAAATGGAGCTGCTAGTTCCACACACCATGTTGGCAAGCCAAGACCTTCAGGTCTAAACTGCCTGCAGCTTCAACATGCCCCAGCAATGTAACCTTCAACCAGTCAACTTCGAGTTATCCAGTCAGCGCCAGTGAGGTAAACTGCCCGAGACGCCACTCTGCCCCCCTTAGCCAAGGGCAACTTTGCCTGAAACAGTGCATTCTTTGCTAATAATTCCCTCTTTCCACCCCCTTTCCACCTTTAAAACTTTCCTTTTCTACAGTTCAGCAGAGCGCCTTTCCATTGCTCGATGGCATGCTGTCTGATTCACAAATTGCCAAATAAAGTCAATTTTATCTTTAAATTTACTCAGTTGTTAAGAATTCTGAGGTAATTAGGCATGTGTGAAAAAAATTCATAGCAAGGTTGTTCACATCAGCACTGTTTATGATTGTGAAAAACCTGTTAATAGCCTAAATATCCAGCGATAGGGGATTGGTCAAATAAACCGTTCACATTCAAAAGATGGAATGTTAGGAAACCACTGAAATAATGACTTAGGGAAATATTTACTAATTTAGAAATTGATTCAGTATGTATGTTAAACGGAAGAAGCAAATCACAAAATGTTATTCACAAAACATACCATTTTGGTAATCTCTACATAGATAAATAGAAAAGATAAACACAAATATATTCACAGAATTATTGCTAGTTTGCTGGGTAGTGAGATTTAGAATGTTTATAGTTTGTTTCCTGCTTTATCTCTATTTTCTAATTTTTCTACAGTGAGTACAACTATTGCTTTTATAAGGAAAAATATATTTATCTTAATGGTTTTCCTTAAAAGTTTAAAAACACATTTTCTAAGGTAAATCTCCCTCTTCCTCCCTCTCATACCCATTTCTCCTCACCAGAAGCAACCTATGTTCCCTAGTTTCTTGGATCACTTTTCAATGACACTCCGTATATATATATATATAAGCACATGCTGGAAAAAAAATCTTTCAAAATCACACTAAATGGAACCTTAATGCAAAGATTCAGGAAGGGTTTGCTGCGGAGGAAGGAAATCTCAGGTTCCTACTCTTCAACCACCTCTGACAAGCAGGGCTGGTGGCAGGGTACAGAGAATGCGGCACCTGCCTCAGGCACAAAATTTAAGAGAGTACCAAATAGTAATCAAGATAAAGAATATGCTTATGTAATGTTTTAAAAGTCAAAATCAATGCAAGAAATCCATGAAGAACAGAATAAAGACAGCACCAGTATTGCTGGGTTTCTTGTTATTGTTATTTGCCCCAGGCTCCGATATGGCTCCATCTGGCATTGTTTCTTTTTTTTTTTTTAATAGTTTATTGTCAAATTGGTTCCCATACAACACCCAGTGTTCTTCCCCATAGGAGCCCTCCTCCATCACCACCACCTCTTTTCCCCCCTCCCCCTTCTCCTTCAACCCTCGGTTCATGTTCAGTATTCAGTAGTCTCTCAAATTTTGCATCCCTCTCTCTCCCCAACTCTCTTTCCCTCTTCCCCTCCCCCTGGTTATCCATTAGGTTTCTCCTGTTCTCCTGTTAGACCTCAGAGTGCAAACATATGGTATCTGTCCTTCTCCACCTGACTTATTTCACTCAGCATGACACCCTCGAGGTCCATCCACTTTCCTACCAATGGCCAGATCTCATTCTTTCTCATTGCCATGTAGTACTCCATTGTGTATACATACCACATCTTCTTGATCCCCTCATCAGGTGATGGACATTTAGGCTCTTTCCATGTTTTGGCTATTGTTGACATTGCTGCTGTGAACATTGGGGTACCTGTGCTCCTATGCATCAGTAATCCTTTATCCCTTGAATAAATCCCTAGCAGTGCTATTGCTGGGTCATAGGGGAGTTCTAGGGATAGTTTTTTGAGGAACCTCCACACTGTTTTCCAGAGCAGCTGCACCAGTTTACATTGCCACCAACAGTGTAGGAGGGTGCCCGTCTCTCCACACCCTCACCAGCATCTATAGACTCTTGATTTGTTCATTTTAGCCACTCTGACTGGCGTGAGGTGGTATCTCAGTGTGGTTTTGATTTGTGTTTCCCTGATGATGAGTGATGTTGAGCATCGTTTCATGTGCCTGTAGGCATCTGGCATTGTTTCTAACACTGTCGGTGAGGAGGAGAGGAGAAAGAGCAGGACAGAACGCTGAGGGGAGGGGGGAGGGGAAGGTAGGAAAGAGGCCTTATCTACACTGAATTTTCACTCTGTGCCAGACACTGGTTGGCACATCCTGTCCATTATGGTCGTGGATGCAACACATCTGGCTCACTCATGATGGATGGTTCCCTCTGGATGAAGGAAGCTCCCCCAGACAGCCCCAACCTTCTCTCCTGAGGGAGGACTTGGGGGACAGGAAAGGGGCAGAGACAGGAAGTGGCCACAGGACGTCACTGACTGGCTGGACTGGTGGGGAGTGATGCAAGGGGCAGAGACAGGAAGTGGCCACAGGACATCACTGCCTGGCTGGACTGGTGGGGAGTGATGCAAAGTCCAAAACTAGTGGGTCCCACCTAGAGATTTAGGTAAAAGCTGATACTGCAGCTCAAGTCCAAATTCTTCAGGGCAGCAGGATGGAAATCTTAGGCACGGTTTCTATGTTGTAATCAGAGGCCCAATTGTTTTAATTTCTGAAAATCTCAGTCTTTGCTCTTAAGGCCCTCAGCTGATTAGATGAGGTCCACTTATATTAGGGAGGAGTAAGGGTTTACTCAAAATCTACTATTTTAAAGGTTAATCACTCAAACTATTGTCACAGAAACATCTAGACTGTTACTGACTAGACAACTGAGCACCATAGCCTAGCCAAGTTGACCCTGTGGGGGAGGCAAAATTTTTATTCGACCTTTCTAAGTTCTTCTAGCTGCTCTATTAACTAAATTGACATAAGACAGATTAACAGAAGAAAAACAGATTTAATTATGTCTATACAGAGACCCCATAGAACATACGAGACCAAGGAGAAGTCAGGCAGGTGGAGGTTAGTGTGCCATCCTGAGCCAAGAAATGGGATTGGGGGCCTTGAGCTAAAAAAGGGAAGAGGCTAGCACAAAAAGAAGAGTGAATGTTTGGCAATTAGATGTCTGCCCCGCCATACACGTGGGTCTTTCAGATAACTCGTCTCTGGTTAAAGGTCTCTCTCTCTCTCTGAACTAGGCCCCCTACCTAGATTCTTTTAGGTGGTAAAGGGATAGGTGAAAGTTTTTCTTGAGTCTTTTGGATCTTAATCATCTTCAGCTCAAAATAATCCACATGTTAAAGTCACATATTCTGGAGTCACGTTTGTTGCTCCCCTCAACATACGAAATTAACTGTCACAAAGGGATTTCCATCTCAAAGCCTCTCTGCCCTTGACTCCTACAGCGGGGTAAGTGGGCTTCTCCACCCCAGTATGTAGAAGAAGATATTTGGGAACAACACCCTTAATTATCATTAAATATAAAGGAGCTTTGTAAGTTAGTCTCACATAGAAGGAGAAGGTTTTTTCACAAGAAACTGAGATAATTAAACTGCTAAAAAGAAATGACCATTGTTGAAACCAATCTCTGTTGTGGGGACACATGTTTAAGAACATGAGGGGGGAAATAAGCCATTGCTCCAAATGGGACTTGCCCCCAACCCCTGCCACCATCACATCCCGTCCCCACCCCCGTTCATGAGCCAGAATTCATCCTTCCATCCCCACAACCCCCTAGGAGGCAGCAGCCATGAGGCGACAATCTACCCCATCCCACAGAGGTCCAGCAGAAAGTCAGGGAAAGAGAACAGCTAGCGAGCTGCGCGGACACTCAAGGCTGGAACCCAGCCCGAGAAAGTGCGTGCCAAATTCACATGGGCTTTGCTTTTCTGCGGGAAAAGGACGTGTCTAGGGGGAAAAAAAGAGGGAGCTAGGATACCAGGCAAAAAAAAGAATTAAAATGAGGAGGAGGGGGGAGGAACACTGAGGTCCAAGCTGGAAATCCACGCACAGCCCAGCCATGTCCACCTGGAAGACGGGACCAGAGTGCTCAGCAGCAAAGATTCACCTCAAGTGTGGAAGGAGGGAGCCGGACAACCAGACGAGGGTTCTGACACCTGTTTCCTGAGTAAAAATCTGCTTAAACCATCCCTTGGCCCAGCGGTGATCCTCTTAGACAACAGAGGAGGGAATATTTGCAACAGCAAAAGAAAGATGGTGCGCTCCTGGTGGGCGGAGCAGCAGCCCCCTGGACAGAGAGGCAGCCACCTGTGGCAAATGGCTCAGCTGGAGAAAATGTAAAGCTCATCACTCAATCATCCCCTCTGCAGAAGGTGGGGGCCAAACACAGACATGAGGGACAGAGATGGATGGAGATCACCGTATGAATTACAAATGAAGCTAGCCAGTGCTCACTGCAAGAGCCTCTTTATCAGTCACAAAGCACACCCATATCAGGAGGACTGGAGGAGAGATTAACGAAAGACCCCTCACGAAGTGTAGGCTGGGCATGGGGGAAGGGAGAACACCGTAGCCTACAGGGATGAGGGAAGGCGAGCAGGCTGCCTGGAGAGGGGCAGTAGTCAAGGAACATGGCCAGCCCAAGGCAACCCTGCAGCGAAGAGGCCAGAGGAGAAATGCCCTGACTTCCCCCTCCTTTTCCCCTCCCACCAACCACTGCATCTCCCTATTGGCCAAACTCAACAGAAAGGTAGAGGACACGGAGCACATGAATGCAATCCATCAGCCCAGCCCCCGGGTGCAAGCAGGGCAGAGAGAGCTGGAGAGTGAATCTGGCAGAGCAGACGGAAAGTATCTGACTCCATCACTACATCCAGGAGAGGCGCCTGTGTGTCCGAGACCCTGCAAGGGTGATCAGTGCATAATGACAGGTAGCTACGCTCCTTTCTGCCTCCTCCTGATCCTGAAACCACCTACGTGCCCAGGTAAACATGCCACAGGCACACGGATACACACACACACACACACACACACACGTGCACGCACACACATGTGCCTTCCACACTTACAGTCTACCGAGGCTCCTCCAGCTCCATCAAAACTTACAAGAGATAAAATCAATGCAATTTAAATTAAGGCAAGGAAAAAAAAAAACCAGGAACGATGGGCAGGCTTCTGTAATTGTTACTATTCTTGAAATCCGGACAGTAAATGGTAGACAAGAGAACATGCCTCCTAAGAACAGGAAAGCTGACTGAAGAGGTTGCTCTGTTATTGGAACCAGAAAGGAAAGAAGCGGAAGAGGGTAACTGGAAACTGGGATCAGGGAGGCAGCCCTGCACCTCCCTCCCTCCCCCAGGAACTAAGCGCTGGCAGGGAGGAAAGCACACCAGACCAGAACATGGAAGCTGACCTGGGTTTCTGCTCTGGCTGATCATACGACTTGCGAGATGTGTGACCCTGGAATGTGTCCCTGAGGGCCAGCTCCAGACTAGGGTGCTTTTGTGCAAATCATAACGTGATATCCCTCTTCAAATTGATAAATTAAAAAAAAAAAATCCCTCTGGTTGGATGCAACACCTCAGAGTACTTTTGTGCAGTGCCCCACCTGCCCAACTATACGTGGCAGTCAGGTGTCACTTCATGTCCGCAAACCTCAACTTGCTCTCTCCATAAGTGGGGATAACATCTGCCAAAAAGGGAAACCCAATGCAGGAAACCAACACAAGGTAAGAACCAAGGACCTGGGGTCAGGCAGGGCCTACTCTCGGGGTGAGACAGCCTCCACCAACAAAGCCTGGGAGGTGCGTGGGGTTCTCTGCCGCCTGCGACAGGGCAGTGAAGGAAATGTGAAAGGGAGGAGCTGGAGAGCGAAAGGAAATCCAGTGGGTGAATTCCAGGGTCCGTCATCATCGGTTTCCTGACGTCCTGATCAATGCGGGGTGGAGGGGTGGAGGGCTGGGGGCTCCGGGGCCCCCGCCCTGCCGGTTCCTACTGGATTTGGGGTAACGCTGCTCCTCACAGCCTCCTCCTCTGCAGAATCAGTTACGTGGAAGGCCTTTCTCACAAAGAATTTTGCTAATAACGTGAAAGACTTTGTGTGAAAGTGTTTTGGGGCTCACATAACGTTACGAGGCTCCTTGCTGATGATGACAAAATGCCTTTTCTGAGGATGCCTGGCCTTTCTTCTGGCCTCTACCTGGGTCTCTTGCTCAGTTTTTTAGGCACCGCACTGTCAGCTCAGGAAGTGGCTTCCAGGGTCTGCCCCAGAGATGCCGGAGGGAAGTGAGGGCTTGTGTCCCAGCAGGGACGCGGCAGGTCAAACTTAAGGAAGAACTTCCTCACGCGGCAGCAGGTGAGTAAAGGAGAAAATGGACTTCTTTCTGGGAGAGGGGAAGGGTCCTTCGAGGCAGGAGTGAGACCGTCATTCGCTGAGAAAAGTGATTCAGAAGTATGTGTGGGATTGCTCCTGGGACCCCCTGAGCCCGGGAGATAAGGACCGTACTTACCAGCCCCTTCTAGTCTCCTCCCCAGGCTCCAGAGGTTAATGTTTCCATTTAAATGGAAATTGAGTGCAAAATTATTAGCAACTGTTCAAAAAGAACCAAATTACAAGGGGCTGTGCTTTGTACAGTACAAACAGAGCCGCCACGGATGTTCTGCACCTTAAATACTAAGGTGAGCCCCACTGAAGGTCACTCCTCCCCCCGCGAAGGAGCTGAACCCCAGGAAAGTTTCACCCGGAACAGCCTCCATGCACCCGGAAAACTCCCCAAGATCCTGGTGAGCCAAGAAGGATGGTCGGATGCAGACCTTCCAAGAACCCGGGCAGAACACGGGCCACGCCCATCCTGATCTCCCAGGGCAGCGCCTGGGGCAGCAAACCAGTCCACACCGGTTCGCAGGTTCAGTGTTTGCAAATGTGTCCACTTACTGCATTTATTTGTGAGCCCCAAATCCATGAGTTTTCACTGTCACTCACGGACATGCACAGAGCAGTGAAAAATCTGTGACCTGTGCACACGTTCCCAGCTGAGACTGAACAGCCACGCTCCGCCTCCTGGTTTCAGCGTGCGTGCCGTAAACAAGCAACATTTCCACGGTCCGTTCTGAGCCACGTGTCACATTTCTGTGCATTTGCACGCATGTGTGTGTGATCTCACTGTTTAAAGGGGCGCCAAGCCCGGTGCCGCAGTGCTGTTAGAATTCCCTCCTGCAAGAGGACCAAACGTATGGAGAAAACCCATGGGTTGGGTGAGCTTCATTCAGACACAAGTTCTAGTGCTGGGGGTCGTGAGTTTCATGTTAGTAAATCAACAATATGTAATAAATAAGGTGTCCTTAGGTAGAAACACATAACTAAAACAAGGGTATATACTGAATGGTTGACAACAACGTTGTGACCAGAGGCTCAGAAAAACCTAACCCTGTATTTCCCTTAGGAGCAACAGTTCATTATTCGATAATCCAGGATTGGAGGAGACTTAATAGAGCTCCTACAAGGAACAGAATCGACTGTACTAGGTGTTCAATCAGTGATTATATCTTCGCAGGGTTGTCTCTGGACTCAGACACGGAGGTGCTATTTTCAGTAACAGGTAATCTGTTGCCAGTGGGTCTTCCCACCCATTAAAATGCATTGCTTCTCAGCCCACATTTCCCCCGTGCTCAGATCTGCATAGCTCTGTACACGGTATAAGGCCCAAAGGGACCCACGGTGGCGTATGCACAAGGGTGTCTTGGAGACTGACAGAGAAGGGGTGCTGTGAGTGATACGCAGGGCACAGTCTCATCTGAGGTTACATGAGCCTCCCCCAAAACCCAAGAGGGGATACAGCACCACACTGCACGGAATCCCAAGTTTAAAACCCCAGGAAGGGTGGGGGCCACCAAAATACAGAACGGTGGAGGGTGAAGTCCCAGCTGTCAATGAACAGGGCCCAGAGCCAGGACTGAACCTTCGGAAATGAAGGCAGGAGCTGGGGAGTGGCCTACAAGGGGCAAGGGGCGAGGTGAAAGGGCACGGAATGGGCTGGTGTGGGAGTTTGCCCTATGAGCCCTGCACTGAGGTCTGGCAGGGAAGAAGCCTCCTGAGGCCAGAGGAGAACAGGAGTTAGCCTTTTCAGTAAAAGCCAAATATTCCTGTAAATGCCATAAGAGGATTACTGTGGATAAAGCAATCCAAGGCACTAGGGGAGCGCCTAAGCCTGAGATGGGGGGAGGCAGACGGGAAAAACATGGACATTCTCAAGCTCCCTGAGCAATCTGTCTAGCACCAAACACACCCACCCCTGTCATTAAAACAAGAACGCCATGTTAACTGGGCCCACCCTCCTTAAAAAGGAGTTTAGCATCCTTTTGTTGATCAAACTTGCTCCTTGGGATATCACCCTTTACCAAGGGTCTATCAAAGCATTCCTAAAGAGCTCAGGGAAGATTTTTTTTGAGGGCAGTTTCCTCCATCTTACTATATTTTTGGTGATGTTTTCATGCTCTTTAGAGATTGGGGCCCAGGAAATGGCCCAGCTGGCCTAAGCTCTTTCTGGGTCTATCAGTGGGGACCACAGAGCAGGGCAGAGGCTGGACTGCTTGCCCAAAGAGCATTGTCCACATCAGCATCTAGATTCATCCATGCATATTGCACTGGCAGGCTGGGGGACAGATGCCAACTCCAGGAGAGGGTGTCAGAGGGTAACTATCCTTTCCTGGCCGGGACGATCAGTATCCGTAAGATCCTTCAGTGCCTTACCAACTGATCGGAATCACAGGGTCCGGGGCCCAGGGCGTGGCCCCTGAAAGAGCTGGTGGGCTGGCCTGGAACTGGCTGCTGCTCCTATGTCAGAGGCCACCCCGGCCCACGCTCTCTGCAGGGCAGCCCTGCACTAGGAAGCGCTCCCATTAGAGCCGGCTTCTGGGATAATGGTTTTTCCACACAACGTTCCAGGAATCGGAGAGCTCATGAGAAGCACGAATCTGCTTAGATCTTTTTTGTTTAAGGCGAAAAAAACCTCTCCACAACCATTCCTGCTGAAGCCTAGTAGAGGCACAATCAGGAGTGAGGACCCTGCCCTGGCACACTCGTCTGTGATGGACCTGTGGGCAGAGTCGGGCATGACGAGCCGTCTGCTCTCCTCTTTCCCATTCTCTCTTCCTCTTTCCCCCTCCTTGTTCTCCATCTTTCTCTCTGCCCTGCCCTTGCCTGGAGGAATGAAAATCTAACCCTGGGGGGCACCCAGCTGGCTCCCAGGACCACCGTCTCCCCTCCACCTGCAGAGGAGGTGGCTAGGTGCCTTCTAAAACCCCGACGCCATTCTCTTCCTTCAGGGAGAGGCTTCTGGTTCCACTTTCTACCTTTCACCCTAAAACTTTGTTTTCGTGTAATTTCCTATTTTCTGCCCAAGTGCCTTCCATCTGGATGTGCCTTCCCAGCTCCTTTTCTTCTGCCTCCGCTGGGTGAATTTGCCTCTAATTTGTTTCTGTCTAGATGGGTCTTCTTGGGTCACTTTTCCTCCTCTCTAACTCCGCCTGGATCCAAGGCTGTGTTGCGGTGGAACCGTCAAGAAGGTGCCACGGGAAGCCCGGATGCACAGGTGCCCCCAACACTCCAGCCCCGTGAGGTGGGCTGCACCCACCTAAGACCAGGGCTTGGGGTTGGAGGAAGCTTCACCAGGCTCTGGGTTCATGGTGTTTTACGTGGACTCAGTGCACCGTTCGTTAGATCCGCACGGCACAGGCTAGGGGAGGGGGAAGGACACAGGCAGAAGGAAACCAAGGGGGTCGGACTGGAGGTGCGCTGTGGGATGTGGGACGTCAGACAATTAGGGAGAACAAGGGTCCTCTGAGAAGTGTTACCATGGGTGCAGAACTGATCCCTCTAACACCTTGTAAGAGATCTAAGATTTACGTTGTCACTCGGTGATCGTGGAGTGCCCTTCTCAAAACGGCCCTTTACACACACGAAGCGATGTGGGACCGTGGTTTCCAGTCTGAACTCCTTCATGTGGCTGACCAGGTCTCCCACCGCCTTGACCTTCCTGGTCCTCTGACACGCTGCTCACATCCAGCCACAAGTCACATCCAGCCAGGTGGAACTTATTTCAGACGCATTAACAGGCCAGCTTTTTCTCCTTGGACCGTCTTCCCCTGCTTAGTTCCTATGCGAGGCTTCAGCTTAAATAATGCTTCCAACTCCCCACGTCTGGGCTTTCCCCCCATGCCTTTCCTCCGTCTCCCTTAGCACCCACACTACTCCTGCTCGGTTTTCTCACACTGCGTCAAGTTGTGGATAACTGTCTTCTTCACAGGGTTATAAACTTCAGGAGGGCAGGGACTGTCTGCCTCACTCATCACTCAATTCTCTGTGGTTAGTACTGTCTGTTACTTAATAAATGCTCAGTAAACATCTACCAAATGATTGACTCTAACTTGCAAATCACAAGACACCATGCTGACTCTTGACATTCTACAATTCTCCACCCCTTTTCCCACTCAGGTCGCTTTTCCTGACAGTTTTCAGCCTCTAGAGTGTAGGGCTCACCCACCATTTTCTGCCGGAACATCCAGAATGGAAGCACCCTGTGCTCCTGGCTATCACCCTGGGGCTCCGTCAGCGTGAGGAGCCTCAGTGGAACGAGAGGGGGCTGCATGGTGCCACAGCCTCCCAAGGACGCCTCCCCTCACCAGCCGGTGGTCACCGCTCCAGGACTGCCTCTGCCGGGCTAGATCCTGAACCGAACTTCCCAGGGGATTTTTTTTTTTTCCTTTTTTTAGGATTTCCTTTCTCTGGCTGGATCCTCCTCCAGTTCCTCCAAATCCTTGCTGCCTTGAGGATAGGACTTATTCATTCATCTCAAAAAAACAAGCATGTATTGAGCACTAACGGCATGCTGGGCCCTTTGTCCTGAGAAATTTGCAGTCTAGGAGAGGAGGCAACCCCTTAAGGGCATAATTAGAAAACCTGCGGAAAGCAGGGGGTCCAGAGGAAAAGCTTAATGAAGTCTGGGGCTTCGGCTCCCTAGGACTTTCCTGGGTGAGCCTTATTTTATTCTTTCCCAGCCAAGCCTCTGCTCCCCATTCTTCTCCTTTCCAGAGATTCCTCTCTCTCTGTCCTGCCCTGGACGCCCGGGTCCTCCCGCTCCCGTAGGCAGTTTCCTGGTGTCCCTCCACACAGGCAGATCCTCCAACACACGAGTTTCCTCCCGGAAGCTCCTGCCTTCAGCCTCACCTCCTCCGCACCCTGCTCGCCCATCATGAGCGACTTAGTCAAGCTCCAGATTCAAGCATCTGAGGCTGATGGGCTGTGTGACCCAGGAAGGGGATGCCACTCTGTCACTTTGGATGCTCTGTGTGTATGCAAGACTCAAGCCAGATACCCCTACCTAGCAGATCTTTTTCTAATCTTGACTTAAACTGAACACTGGAAACGAAGAGAAAAGGTGACTCCCAGGCTCATGTTTGGGGGGGAATCAAAGTACTTTCTTGGGCAAGATCCTAGAGAGGGAATTTAGCGGCACGGGCTTTGAGATCAGGCTGCTCAGGTTCAAATCCCAGCTCTGCTACTGACTGGCTAACCATCAGTTAGCTATTTATCCTCTGTCAGCCTGAGTCTCCTCAACTGTAAAATAGGGGTAATGATTGCTCACACTTCATGGTGTTTCAGTGAGGATTAACTCAAATAATTTATGGAAAGCCCTCCACAGAGCGCCTGACACGTGGCATTCAATAAATGTCAGCTTTATTTTTGGAAGCCTGTTTCAGGTATCGGGCAGCACAGGCCCCAAGCAAGACTCGACAGGAGCCACATCTTGCTGGGAGAGCTAAAAAGAAGGTATTTTAAGAGGGATCACATTGATGGATTAAGTCCCACTGTTGGACTCCCCGTGTTGCCTTCCTCCTTTAAGTTTTTCTAGGTGAACCTTAGACAGCCACCTAGCATTTCCTACCCAGCAGCTCTAGAGAAGACATGCTCTGGACAGTGAGCTCCTCTGGCCAAGCGATCCACAGCTGAGGGGCAAGGGCCCAGCGGAATGAATGACAGGGGGCTGCATCCTCTGCGTCTGGAGACAGAAGAAAGATGCCGATGTCACCGCAACTCCCCTGCCCTCCCGTCACTGCCACCGGGAGTCACTTCCTGCTGAGGATGCAGCCCAAGAAGCCTGGCCTCCTGAAGCGGTGGCCCCTCCCTGAGGCCCCTTGAGCAGCACCCTCGGGCACAATGAAAACTTGCTTTCTCACAGAGGGAAGAGAGCACCCCTCACACAGCAGGTGTGGAGGGCACTTGTCGGTCTCCTGGCCGCCCAGCACCCCGTTAATGCCCTTCTCCCAGGGAAGCCCCTGCCCTGTGGATCCTGCCTCCCAAAGACACGAATGGGACCAGTGCTTCCCCGGCCTCCTTTTGCAGCTGCGATGCCAGAGGGGGCCTGCGAGGCGGCAGAGATGCCCTGGGTCCCATTCCCGGCCAGGGGTGGCGCGGTGGCGAAGATGGGGTCCCTGGCAGCAAGGCGGACTGCAGCATCCACTTGGCATCGGCAGCGGCAAGTGGCGGATTTCTCATTAGGCTGGTTCACAATGGGCAACGGACCCACACTCTGGATGCGTAGCCTCCGGCCCAGTTCTCCAGGCCCCGCGGACTTTGCAAGACTCAACATCCTTCTACCAAACCTGTCTTGCTCCATCAGCCAGAATTGGCGTCTACTGCTTACAGCTAACAATCCTGATTCTTACAGGTGAGAATCACAGAGACACACGGTGACAATTTAGAAACCGAGTCTGATATCTCTCTTGCTTAATAATCTGTTCAGTTCCTTTAAGTCCCTTGTGCCCTTGGCCCTGCCCTGAAGGGAAACTTCAGACTCAAATGAATTTTAGGCAAAGAGAACAGGCTGAGAAGGGAGGAATGGCATCTGAGCATGTGTCTAGATGGCTTCCTCCAGAGCAGAGGGTTGCACCATCTGGGACGATTCCAGAAGCGGGCTCCAGGGGCCACAGCTGCAGGCTGACGCCAGAGACCCCACCCCCGCCCCCAGGCAGCTGACGCACACCCAGCAGAGGCGCCAGGCGGGTCTGAGACTTCGGGCCAAGGCCAGGCAGGAAGAGTGACAGGAAAGACTGAGAAGCTAGGCCAGCTCAGCAAGAGGTGTTTGCAATTCCTCGGCTGCAACTCGCCCCATCCAGAGCTCGGGAGCAGCCACCGCTTGCAGCCCTTCAAGGGCCCTGGCGTTGCTGACAAAAACGCTGGCGAGCTGCCTGATGAGCGTGAACAAATTAACCTTCCCAGACTCCTGGGGGCTGAAGGAGCAGGACACGGCAGCCCCTGAGGACCATGCTGGGACATGTCTACAAGCTCCCTGCTGAGGGTCTTCCCGTTTCCCGAAGACCTCTGATCAGGACAACTGCCTAGGAGAGAGCCTCTCCACAACAGAGAGGAGATAAAGACACAAGGCAGCTGGAATGTGAGCTGTGGGTTTGGAGCGCCTCCCACCCCCAAACCATCTCTCCCAGGCAACTGTCGGGCTAATGTGCAAAAAGAATCAAAGCCAAGCCGAGAGAGAGGGAGGGAGGGAGGGAGGGAGAGATGTGAGCCCTGATGGCAGAGTGCAAGGCTGTGCATCTCTGTGCCAAATCTTTTTCGGGTTTCAGGAGTCACGATGGGTCCTTTTCGGCTCAAGCTAGTTTGAAGTGGTTTCTGTCACTTGCAACCAAAGAGGCTAGATGATCACAAGCTCCTACGACAGAGTCTTGTGCGTGTTTCGTGTCCTCTACATGATCCCCACTGGTATCAGTGGGGAGGAACCAGCGTCTCATGCTTTCCCTATGGGCATCTCAAAGTAGAGCCAACAGAATCCAGATACGTCCAAAAACATCAGCCTAAACTCATGACTAAGACACAGCCTATTGGAGAAATTTCAGCGGAAGTCTGCATGAAACGTGAGTCTTTAAGTAGAGACTTAGAGAAAAGATCCAGGCTTCCGCTTCTCCCCTGGCCCCCCGCTCGTGCCCCCTGGGAACCTCAGATTGCCAGACGAGTCTCAGAAGACACAGGGACCTGGCTGACTGCCTCTGGCAAGTCCAGCACTGCAGGAGTCAAATAATACAAGCCCCCCACTGTCACTGTCACGTTTGCCTGGCCCCCGCCCACCTTGCGCTGGCCATATTCAGGGCTCCGCTCTGAGCTGGAGCCGCACTCCCTGGATTCTTTCCCTGGGATGCTGGCACAGAGCTCCAGGCTTCAGCTCAGCAACAACCACGGCTTTGTTACCCTGGGGCATGGAAAATGCTCTCTCCCCGACAGCCTTATTCATTTGACCCTCCAGACACAGACCCCCACAGTGCCGGGTCCTCTCCTGTGGTCTCGGACAAGCCCCTGGAGCGTCTCCTCTGCCTCCCCAGACTCCTGGAGTTGGAAGAGAGGTTCTCCAGTCCAAACTCCCACACAGGACCCGCCCTCCATGACCTCGACAGCCCCCAGCCTCGGAAGGGAGCCACTGCCCCAGAGGCAGCCGCTACAGGCAACCCAGCTGTTGGAGAAGTGACCTCCCTTCTGCCTCGCTCCTTCCCCGGCTCGCCACACACACTTCACCCCCATGTCTCCAGGGCAGCCCTGCATGTCCTTGAAGACAGATCATTTTGTCCTTAAAAAAGTTAAACAACCAATTTCCTCTCCTAATTCTTATGGTTCTCAGACCCATAGTCACTCTGTCTACTCTGGCCTGGATACTTTCCAGTATATAAACAATGGGCTTCTGTTGTAGCATCAGAACCAAGGCCTACCCCAGATGAGACTTCCAGGGAAGATGGCAGAGGAGGTGGACCCAAAGCTGGCCTCACCCCATGGATACAACCACAGAACACTCACATCTGTGCAAATAACCCAGAAAATGGCCCAGAGACCGGCAGAACAGACCTTCCACAGCTAAACGTAGGGAAGAGGCCACATCAAAGGAGGCACAAAGGGTGGGGATGCGGTTGGGAGTCAAATGGACTCACAGGACTGCCCAGTGGAGGCGGAGGGAAGGACAATGAAGGTGAAGAGAGGGGGAGAGACCCTCACGCCAGATGCTGCAGATACAGGGGACCCACCCAGGCAAGACAAACCCCCGTATCATTTGAGTTTGAAAATCACAGGGGCCATAATTCCACTAGTTCCTAAAATTAGTGGGGCTTAACACTTAGAACTTTAAAAATCAGTGAGCTTGGCTCTGAGAGAAGTGGGCGAGAGGAAACTCGGATCATGCCCTTAAAGAGACAGCACAACAACAGCCCGTGGGGGGTACAGCCCAGAGCAGCAGCTTGAAAACCTCCGGGGACACAGGGAGGGAGCTCTGTTTACTAATCTCAGAGCTTGTGCTGGAGGAACCGGGTCATTGGGAGACTTCCCCAGAAACACAGGAGCTGGCAGCTGCCATTTCCTTCCCCCATCCCCCAACCTAGACAGACCTATATTTGCGAGAACTGGCAAGGCACCAACTCTCTCCACCTAACTTGCTAACACTGCAGACCCCACCCCCACGACTCTGCAGATCCACACCTTACAACCCAGCCTGGGCAGGAATTTTCTGGGTTAGCTGTGGGTCCCTTCCATGCAGTCCACTGCATGGTTGTTCTACAGATATGCCCCCTCCAATCCACTCTTGGCTGGAGCCCATCCAAAGTGGTGCCACATACCTGGCAGTGTGTAAGCAGCCCTACCAAGGGCCAGCACCACTCCAGAGTGACTCTTGCCTGAGGGAGAGGGGAAGATGGCCACACGCCAGTCCAACTGCTGGCCATGGGTGAGGCTGGGGAAAACAACGGTTTGACTGTAGGCCCCACCCACCAATGGAAACTTCTCAGGGCACCACGCAGAGGAGGTGCCTATAGTTCAGTGCGACAGCATCTCTGGCAAATGCCTCGTCTGACTCCACTCGATTCCAAGGCAGCCCCAGACTGACCCACTAATAACACAAGGACAAAACCCTGCCCGTCACAGGCAAAGACAGCCATTGCAGATGGCTGGACTGAAGGCAAAGGTGGCCCAGCCGCAACAGGAGGGCACACACAACACACGTACAAGACCCCCTCAGAGCGCCGGCTCCTGGGTAACGAGGACATTGCACTGCAGGGCACTGGAGGCCCTCTTCTTCAGTTGGACTACTAACTGAAGAGAACTTCAAGAACAAAAGATACAGATGACTTTCCTACCACAGAGAGACAGATCTATAGAGTTAGACAAAGTGAGGAGACAAAGGGAAATATCCCAAAGGAAAGAACAGGATAAAGTCACAGGAAAAGAGCTAAATGGAACTGAGGCAAGTAATATACCCGACAAATAATGTATAAAGTAATAATCATAAAGATATTCACTGGACTTGAGGAAACAGTGTAGGACCTCATTGAGACCTTTAACAAAGCAATAGAAAGGACCAATCAAAGATTAAATACTCAATAAATGTAATTAAAAATACAATAAAGGGGCACCTGGGTGGCCCAGTCACTTAGCGTCTGACTCTTGATTTCAGCTCAGGTCATCTCATTGTCATGAGACGGAGCCCCACATCAGACTCCGCACTGGGCACTGAGCCTGCTTAAGAGTCCCTATCCCTTTATCCCTCCCCTGACCCTCAAACACACACACACACACACACACACACACACACTCGTGTGAATAAACAGTAGGCCAGAGGAAGCAGAACAGATCAGTGACCTGGAGGAGAAAGTAATGGAAAGCTGAATAGGAAAGAGAAAAAATAATAATTAATGAAAAGAGGCTTGGGGAACTCAGCAACACCATCAAGCATAATAACATCTGCATTACAGGGATATCGGACGAAGAAAAGAGAAAAAGGAAGGAAGAAAATGTATTCAAAGAAATAATAGCACAAAATATCCCACATCTGGAAAAGGAAACAAAAATCTAGATCCAAGAGGCAGAGAGAGTCCCCAAATAATCAACCCAAGGAGTTCCACACCAAGACCAATGGTAACTAAAAACACAAAAAGTAGTAATAAAGAGAGAGATTTAAAAGCAGAAAAGAAAACTGTTACATACAAGGAAATCACCATAAGGCTATGAGATGATTTTTCAACAGAAAGTTTGCAGGCCAGAAGCAAGTGGCAGGATATAGTCAAAATGCTGAAAGGAAAAAAAAAAAAACACACACACACACACATGCTCCCAAGAATACTCTATCCACTAAGGCTATCATTCAGAATAGAAGAGATAAAGAGATTCCCAGACAAATAAAGGAATTCATCACTGCTAAACCAGCCCTAAAAAGAAATATTAAAAGGAACTCTTTGAGTGGAAAGGAAAGACTAAAAGCATGAGTAAGAATAGTAGGAAGCACAAAAACAGTAAAACCAGTTTATCTATAAAAATCAGTCAAGGGATTCACAAAGTAAAAGCATGAAGAGTATGACACCATATATCAAAAACACTGTGGGGAGAGAGGTAAGGAATGGGTCCAAACTTAACCATCAATTTAATGTGGACTGCTTTAGATACAAGATGATATACACAAAGCTAATGGTAACTACAAATCAAAAAGCAGTAATAGATATGCAAAAAATAGAAATCCAAATAAATCACTAAAGAAAGCCAGAAAATTGAGGAAAGAGAGCAAGAGAAAAAAGGAAGACAGAACTACTAAAACAACCATAAAACAAGTAAAAAAAAAATGACAGTAAGTACATACCTATCAATAATTACTATGAGTATAAATGTACTAAATGCTCCAGTCTAAAGACATAGGGTGACAGAATGAATAAAAAAAGCAAGATCCATCTATATGCTACCTATGAGAGACTCCTTTCAGACCTAAAGCCACATGAACATTGAAAATGAAGGGATGGGCAAGCATTTATCATGCAAAAGAAAGTGAAAAGAAAGCTGAAGTAGCAATACTTATACAAACCAAAATGGACTTTCAAACAAAGACCATAATAAGAGACAAAGAAAGACACTACATAATCATGAAAGGAACAATCCAACAAGAAGATATAACAATTGTAAATATTTATGCACCCAACATGAAGCACCTGAATGTAAAGCAGCTAATAGCAAACATAAAGGAAGTAATCAATAGTAACACAATAGTAGTGGACTTTAAACCCCACTTGCATGAATAGATAGATCATCCAGACAGAAAATCAACACAGAAACAATGGCTTTGAATGACACATTGGACCACATGGATCTAACAGATATATTCAGAACATTCTATCCTGAAACAGCAAAATACATATACTTTTCAAGTGCACATGGAACCTCCTCAAGAAGAGGTCACATTAGGACACAAAACAAGTCTCAAAAATCCAAAACAACTGAAGTCATATCATGCATCTTTTTCCAAGACAACAGTATGAAACTAGAAATCAACCACAAGAAAAAAATCTGGGAAGAACACAAATACATAGAGGTTAAATAACATGTTACCAAAAAATGAATGGGTCTGCCAACACATCAAACAGGAAATTAAAAAATACATGGAGACAAATGAAAACAAAACCTAACAGTCCAAAATCTTCAGGATGCAGCAAAAGCTGTTCTAAGAGGGAAGTTTACAGCAATACAAGTCTACCACAAGAAGAAAAATCTCAAATAAACAACCGAACCATACACTTAAAGGAAGTATAAAAAGAAGGACAAACAAAACCTAAAGCCAGTAGAAGGAAGGAAATAATAAAATGAGAC
The DNA here is from genome assembly GCF_006229205.1 of Suricata suricatta. NCBI lineage: Eukaryota > Metazoa > Chordata > Mammalia > Carnivora > Herpestidae > Suricata > Suricata suricatta. Next base: position 103,392,943 of record NC_043710.1, on the reverse strand, counting down.
CAGAAATAAATGAAATAGAATGTTAAAAAAAAAATAGTAGAACGTATTAATGAAAGCAGAAGCTGGTTTCTTGAAAAAATCAACAAAATTAATAAACTTTTAGGTAGGCCCATCAAAAGAGATAGAGAGAAAGAAAGCCTCAAACAAAATCAGAAATAAAAGAAGAGAAATAAAAATCCCACACCACAAAAATACAAAGGACTATAACAGAATATTATGAAAAATTATATTCCAACAAATGGGACAGCCTCAAAGAAATGGATATATCCCTAGAAACATGTAACTTTCCAAAACTGAATCAAGAAATAGAAAATCTGAACAAATTACTAGTAATAAAATGAATCAGTAATCAAAAGCTCCCAACAAACAAAAGCCCAAGAGAAGGCAGCTTCATGGGTGATTTCTACCAAACATTTAAAGAAGAGTTAATACTTATTCTTTTCAAACCATTTTTTTTTAAGGATGAAGGAAAGCTTCCATATGGGCCCAGCACGACCCTGATATCAAAACCAAATAAAGACACTACAAAATAAGAGAACTACAGGCCAATATCTCTGATGAACACAGATTCAAAAATCCTCAACAAAATATTAGGAAGAAGAATCCAACAACACCTAAGGGTGGTTCAATATTCACAAATCAATCAATGGGATACATCATATCAACAAGAGAGATGATCATTTCAATAGATGCAGAAAAAGCATTTGACAAAGTACAACATCCATTCATGATAAAAGCCTTCAACAAAGTAGGTTTAAAGGAAACATACCTCAACATAATAAAAGCCATATATGAAAAACCTACCACTAACATGCTAGCTGGTCAAAAACAGAGCTTTTTCCCTAAGGTCAGGAACAAGACAGTAATGTCCACTCTTCCTATTTTTATTCAAGATAGTACTTGAAGTCCTAGTCGCAACAATCAGACAATTAAAAGAATTAAAGGACATCAAAATTGGTAAGCAAAAGGAAAACTTTCACTATTTGCAGATTACATGCTCATATATATTATATATATATTAAAAAAGCCAAAAAAAAATCCTGAAACTGGTAAGTGAATTCAGGAAGGTCATAGGATTAAATAATATATATATACAGAAATCCATTGCATTTCCATATACTAATGGTTAACCAATACAAATAAAAATTAATAAAACAATCCCCTTTACAATTATACCAAAAATAATAAAATACTCATGAATAATCTTAACCAAGGAAGTAAAAGACCTATACTCTAAAAACTATAAAACAATGATGAAAGAAATTGAAGACAAAACAAAAAAATGGAAAGATACTCCATGCTCATGGATTGGAAGAAAAAATATTATTAAAATATCCATACTACCCAAAGCACTCTACAGATTTAATGCAATCCCAATCAATACACCAACAGCATTTTTCACTGAACTGAACAAGCTGTTGTCATCAAAACAATATGGCACTGCCACAAAATAGACTGATAGGTCAGTGTAACAGAAGAGAGAGCCCAGAAATAAACCCATGATTATATCATCAATTAATCTTTGACCAAAACATGGCCTCTTCAACAAATGGTGTTGGGAAAACTGGACAGCATTCAAAGGAATGAAACTGCTGCAAAGGAAACAATCAATGACACCGAAAGGCAACCGACAGAATGGGAAAAGATCATTGCAGATGACATACTGGATAAAGGGTTAGTATCCAAAATCTATAAAGAACTTACCAAAATCGATAAATAATCCAGTGGAGAAATGGGCAGAAGAAATGAACAGACACTTTTCCAAAGAAGACTTCCAGATGGCTAACAGACACATGAAAAGATGCTCAGCGTCACTCATCATCAGGGAAATACAAATCAAAACCACACTGAGATAGCAGCTCACACCTGTCAGAGTGGCTAAAGTGAACAACTCAGAAAACAACAGATGTTGGTGAGGGATGTGGAGAAACGGGAACCCTCTTGCACTGTTGATGGGAATGCCAACTGGTGCAGCAGCTCAGGAAAACAGTATGGAGGTTCCTCAAAAAAATAAAAATAGAATTACTCTAGGACTCAGCAATAGCACTGCTAGGAATTTATCCAAAGGATACAGGAGTGCTGATTCATAGGGCACATGTACCCCCATGTGTATAGCAGTGTTATCAATAATAGCCAAATTATGGAAAGAGCCCAAAAGTCCATCGGCTGAAAAATGGATAAAGAAGACATGGTCTATAGATTCAATAGAATACTACTTGGCAAAGCGAAAGAATGAAATCTTGCCATTTGCAACAATGTCGATGGATAAGTCAGTCAGAGAAAGACAGATAGCATCTATTTTCACTCAAATAGGGAACTGGAGAAACTTAACAGAAGACCATAAGGGAAGGAGAAAAAAATAGTTACAAACAGAGGGGAGGGAGGCAAACCATAAGAAACTCTCAAATACAGATAGGAAACTGAGGACTGATTGGGGGGGAGGGGGAAGGAAAGGGGGGAAATGGATGATGGGCACTGAGGAGGGCACTTGTTGGGATGAGCACTGGGTGTTGTAGGTAAGCGATGACCCACGGGAATCTACTCCCAAAACCAAGAGCACCCTGTACACACTATATGTTAGCCAATTTGATAATAAATGATATTCTTAAATGAAAGGAATGAAACTGGAACTCATATACAAAAATAAACTCAAAATAGATTTAAGACCTCCATGTGAGACCTGAAACCATAAATATCCTAGAAGAGCACATAGGCAGTAACTTCTTTGAGATCAGCGTAACAGCACACTTCTAGATATGTCTCCTGAAGCAGGGCTTGGTCTCACAAACCGTATGATCATAATCCAAACTGAAATCAAGAGTTAGACACTTAACCAACTAAGCCACCCATGTACCCTAAATAAGACTCTAAATAGAGAAGAAATTAGTGGCTACCAGAGGGGAGGTTGGTGGTAAGGAACTGGAGAACAGGCAAAGGGGATTAGGGTACACTTAACCTGATAAGCATTGGGTAACGCAAAGAACTGTTGAATCTACTATACTGTACCCCTTGAAACTAACATAACACTGTATGTTAACCACACTGGAATTAATTTTTTAATTATAATGTAAAAAATGCACATCCGTTATTTAAAATTGGTTCTCTCTCCATCCCCCTCAGGGGCAGGCCTCTACAATTTTAACAGTTGGTGAGGCAGCCTCCAAATATTTTTCTCCCTTTTCTTTTTTTCTGTCTTCTCTTTCTTGAGAGAGAGCATGCGTGCACCCATGTACTAGTGGGGAGGGAGAGAATCTGAGGCAGGATACGTGCCCCGTGCCGCAAGAAGCTGGGGGCAGGGTTCCACCTCAGGACCCACCTGAGATCACGACCTGAGCGGAAATCAAGAAATCAAGAGTCAGGCACTTAACTGACTGAGCCACCTAGGCATCCATCCCCCTTACTTTTCTAAAAAAAAAAAAAAAAAGCCTAATTTATCTAGCTGACCATATTGTAACTCAACTAAAATACTTCAATTCCAATCGTACACTGAAGCTGTGTCACCGCGAAACTAATTTCTAATCAAAGAGATGGAAGCAAATAGAAATGTGTGAGAAAATACCTTAGAAGCTTCCCCAGGAGGGAGAAGGCGGGTCCTTCTTTCCTACTTTCTTCTCATTTCTGGGACTCTAGCAGTCATCGAGCACCATGAGGATGGGGACCTCGCGTGGGAGCCATGGGACAGGGGAGGCCTGGGCCCCAAATCCGCTCCGGGGCGGCCACAAGCAGTGTGGGACTGCCCAGCTAGGTTCATGCGAGAAACAAACCCTTACCTAATAGCAGACTTCTCTGCTACTTGAGGGTCCCTTAAATACACATCCCAACTTAATCCAGACTTAACGTTATTACCTTAAAGTCACTATAATGAGATGGATAAATTTATATATATATATATAATTCTGAGGACAGGAAATGTCAGCTCTCATCATTAATGTTTTTTATCTTTTTTTTAAGTTTATTTATTTACTTTGAAAGAGACAGAGAAGCGTGAGCAGGGGAGGGACAGAGAGAGGGGGAGAGAGAGAATCCCAAGCAGGCTCCACGCTTGCAGCACAGAGCCCAACGTGGGGCTCAGACTCACAAAACTATGAGATCATGACTGGCTGAAATCAAGAGTTGGCCATTTAACTGATTTAAATACCTAAGCACTGCTATTTTATCTTTTTTTATTAACGCCTAAAACTTTGCTGAACACTCAGGAATAACAAGATTATACCAAGAAAACCCTGAAGCCTGTTTTGTCGAGTTTCCTCAAACAGCAGCAGTGTGCTCCCTCACAGCTCCGGAGGCCGGAAGTCTGAAATCAGGTGGCACCGAGCTGAGATCAAGGTGTCAGCAGGCCCTTGCTCCCTCTGGAGGCTGCAGGGAAAAGTCTCAGCTTCCGGTGGCTGCCATCATTGCTTGGCTGTGTCCATGTCACTCAAATCTCTGCCTCTGTGGTCCCATCGCCTTCTCCTCTTCTGTGTCAGATCACCCTCTGCCCTTCTCTTACCAGGAAATACATGACCTCATCTAGGATCCGCCCAGATAACACAGGAAAATTTCTTCATCTCCAGGTCCTTAATCACATAGGCAAAGGCACTGTTTGCCCTAACAATTAACACTCACAGGTGCCAGGGACTGGGACATGAGTATCTTTGAGGGGCCGTTATTTTAGCCTTCCACACCTAGATATGAAGCATAACCCCTCTCAGAGCTGAGCGCCTAAGGCCGCAGTGGTGGTCTGACTGGTGTCTACCAGTGCCCCGGGGCAGGGACAAGCTCACCATCCTGCAGAGTATCCTGGCCGGGTGTAGGTTCCCAGCTCCTCCAGGACCAAAGAGAGAAAGCCGATTCCCGAGCTTGCCTCTGGCACCTGCTTTGACACCCTACTGCTAAGGCAACGCCCACCTGCTCCACTGTCTTCTCCTGGACCCGGACTGGCCTCTTCTTTGAATGACTGACAGCAGGATTACCCAATGGGACAGATCCAGTCCTAAGGCTCTAGAAGTAAAGCAGTCACCTCAGAGCACAGTGCTGGAAGATTCGCCCATTAACCTGAAGAGCGGCAAGGCAGCAGGTGGCTAGCCCGGCCTGGAAGTGGGGGGAGCAGGCCGGAGCTGTAATTCGGCCCCTTGCCGGGCACTTAAGCTCTTGGTTTCTTCACCAAGACAGAAAAGGAAATCCACACCTCGCAGGGTCGTGTTGTGAGAATTAAACCCCGTAACACAATAGACGACAAAACAGAGATGTATGTGAGGCATACAGCACTGTGCCTGGCTCCCAGGAGAAGCTCAAAACACCGAGGCTATGCCGCATGCATTCGGCTTTCCCTCCAACAGTTTCCTCAACGTGCTTCTGATGGAGCTGTGGTCCTGACCCAGACCGCCCGGCCCTGCAGGCGAGCACGTGCGCCTAACTCACCCCTGCCTGATTCACAGGAACGCTCCACTGCGATTTGAACGGAGTTGCCGGGGAGGAAGCCACTTAGTCCTGAAGCTCTCCACTCGGCCCTTTCTCAAAACAGGGTAACACAGAAAAACGTGCAGAGAAGAGTCATTTGTGTGCAGGGCCCTGCAGGGGGGTGGGCCGGCTGGCAGCTGCCAGAAGGGACGCCCGACTCCCACAGGCCTGGCCGGGCACTGCGCATCACGCTGACCCTCTGCTCACTGCTCACAGGGAGAAAGAAAGCAGCCCCCAATCTAGGATTTTTAGTGAAATGCTAAAAATTGGAGGTAAATTAATTAAGATATAACTTAAACAACACCAGCCTTCCCTCATCAACAGTTCCTAAGACAGGATAGGCAGCATTAATTGTTGCAATTAATTAGGCATTAAACTGATAATGGGTACAGCTGCTAACAATTAACAGCTAATTATGTCAAGCACTTTAACCATTTCACAAAAGAAATGGAAATTGGAGGGAAGAGAGAGGGAGATGGAAAGAGAGAAAGCAGTTACCTTATAAACAAATGGGCCACAGTCGGCTCCAAATGCAGCTGGATCCTGCGTGAGAGAGGACAGGAAACGTGACCACCAGCCCTGTCCCCACGAGCCTGGGCCGCATGGAGCCCTGCGATGCTGAACTTGAACGGAGGAGACCTGAACGGAACTGACCTGAATAGTAACCCGAAGCGACACGCGCCAAGCTGCCATCTCAGTACCTGGCGATCAAAGGAAATCGAGGCACGGAGACATTGTCAAGGTCGCACATTTATGTGTTAGCGCCTGAGTTCACACTCACGCACATTGACTCCAAGGGAGTCAGATGGACCCCAAAACAAATGGACCTCACTAATTTTCTGAAGTTTGAATCAAACCTAGATAGCAATTTTGTATTGAACTGTGAGCTCAACCAATTAATTTTAAGAGAAAAAGCATCTTCTAGGCAGTTCAAACTGGAACTGGGCATTTCCTGGCATGTAATGCTGACAAATTCATAAATCCAAGTCACTCTCGATTCAAACCAGGATTCCATTTGTGCTCCCAAATGGAAGGGCCGGTCTCCCTCCTCTGCCCAGGGAACCTGCAATCCTGCTGGGATCTGCCCGGCAGCTCCTGGGGGGAACCTCAAGATCCTCTTCCTCAGACTTAGCGAGAAACATCACTGGTTGGTTTTTACTCTGGGCTTTTGTTTCCGACAAGCTTTCTCATCCCATGGGAGACGAAAGGGAAGGGGATAGAAAAGTCAGGCCCAACTAGCCCCTCCCCCATGCCCATATACACGGGCGTGCGTGTACACGTGTCCAGACACCCCCCTCAGACGATAGGCTCAGGGGGAGAGGGCTTCAGCATAAAGGATCGAGCCAACTTTGCCTTCTTGGAAGCCCAGAGAGCAAAGTAACACATCTAGTGTCCAGGGGGTGCCAGGTAAAGTCTGAAAGGCAGGAAAGGGACTGAACACTGACATCTGCATGCTTTATCAGTACATCTCAGATGTGAGCCTGCATAAGGGTCGCCTGGAGAACCTGAAACACAGATTCCTGGGCCGTTCCTCAGAGATTCCGATTCAGTGGATCTGGGTGGAGCCCGAGAAACTGCATTTCTGATCAGCACCCAGATGTCAACTTGCAGGTCCACAGCCAATCCTGGGAGAGCCACTGTTCTAATCTACCCCATTTCTTACCACGTGTCCTTGTCCTGAGCCGTCAGACCTCATCCAAGGCTCACTAACTGTCCCCAGTGCCAGCTCCTTTGCCCAATCTCGCCCAAGGGGCACAGGGTTTGTATTGGTCCAGCCGATTTGGAAAATTCAAGTGGTAGGACTCGGTCATCCTTGACTAGGACCGGTTTTTAAAGAGTCCAGGAAAAGGGGCCAAACAGGCCTCCTGTTCCCAGCGCCCTGTGCCACCTCCTGTCCCACACCTGGCCTGAGGGTGGGGAGCTCCGTTGGCTGGGAGCAAACAGGAAACTGTGCCACATTCAAACAGTAGCGGGAGGACTCCGAATCCACAGGGACCCCTGCCTTTGCTCACAGGATGCTAGTCTCGCTCCCCAGGACTCCCAAGGAGGCTGAGACCTGCCTTCAGGCCCAGCACGCCGTTCCGGGGCTCCTTGTGATTAGGAACGGCTCCTTGTGTTACCACCACGCCCACCTTCTTCCCGGATCTGGGACTCAGGGCTACCTGAGCCCTGACGCTACACTCAGAGTATAGAGACCATCTCTGTGCCAGAGCCCGTCTCTCAAAACAACGTCTGGACAGAAGGCCAGCGGAGCACTCCTTCCCCGCAGGGAGCAGCTTTGTGCCAGAAACGCTAGGCCCAGCTGAGGCAAAGCCGCCAGGCATCTGGGTGCTCTCCTTCAAGGAGCTCCGAACCCCAGTCTCAGTATTCTGATAAAACGCACACATTCAACAGTGGGGACTTAATGTGTGATCTTTACCAGGGTTACTTTTATTTTAATTTGTTTCAATGTTTGTTTATTTTTGAGGGGGGCGGGGAGGAGAAGGAGAAAGACAGAACATGAGCAGGGGAGGAGCAGAGAGAGAGGGAGACACAGAATCCAAAGCAGGCTCCAGGCTCTGAGCTGTCAGCATAGAGCCTGACATGGGGCTCCAATCCACGAACGCAAAATCGTAACATGAGCTAAAGTCGGAGGCTCAACCGACTGAGCCACCCAGACACCTCGCCTCTATAATCTTTTAAAGTAACTTTCGTTCATGGCTTTGAGCCCTGCACGGGCTCTGTGCTGACAGAGAATCACAAGCAGGCTCCATACTGTCAGCACAGAGCCCAATGTGAGACTTGAACCCACAAACTGTGACTTCAGAGTCAGATACTTATGAGCAAAAATCAAGAGTCAGACACTTAACGGACTGAGCCACCCAGGTGCCCCATAGAACCTTCCTTTTGTTTCTGAAGGCTATTCCCATATAATCTTAGAAGGGTAATTATCAATATGGATGACTTTTTAATCTGCATGCACATGTACAAACAGGCCATGCTAGTATAAGAAAACACACGTTCAGTACATAATATACATATTCATGGGTCCCTACACCCCTTCCATCCCCCACTCAGGCAACAAAGATTTTTTTCTCCATAATGTCTCCTTGCAGCCAAACACAGGCACTGCTAATGAATATTAATTGACCTAGCATCTTGTGGTGATGAAACTGCAGATTTCCCTGTCTCATTTGGTTGCTAGGAAACTGTGTGAGACAGCCACGGGGCCCTGGGACCTAGGCCTGTTAAGTGCAGGGCAGGGTTAAAGCACAAATCAGAAATACTCCGCCTGATTAATTGTGTATGCCAGCCGCTATGTGTATGTATGTGGTCCTATCAAATAAACAAGAAGCAAATAAACATCAATAGGCAGTTTGGCGGTGGGCAGGCAAGCTGGTGGGGAGGGGGGCAGACTCAGTCACCTCCGGGATCTCCTGGACGGTGCCTTCTCCTTGAATCCCCTTCCTAGGGCTCCACGGGCACCATGGTACCTTCCTCGCCATTCTTCAACGTCTGTGTGGAGCCATGTGGTTGGTGCTGGGCCCACACCTGGGAAGGGGAAGGAGGAAGTGTAATAGTTGGATGTAATCACCCTGAAAATTGCAAGCTTCATGTCCATCCACCCAGGGCTCATCTCGGATGCAAACGATCTGATGAGTGAACCTCTCCTGCCTGCAATTTTCCTTCTGCACCCGACGGAAGCTCCTCTTTCCTGCTCCCTATCGCTTTCCTCTTCTGCACACTCACCTAGCAGCAAACTCCTCCTCAGTGGCACTGGCCTCTGGTCTGGCCACCCTGTCGCCTCACACTGCATAAAGAGCGCATTTGATTGCTCAGGTTTTTGGAAGATACCCCACGCACTCTCCTGTTCTCTTGTTTCCTCTAGTCTTATCTCTATAAGCCCTGACTTTGCACCAATTTTCCTAATCATTCTCCCTTTGCTTTTGATTAGACATCCCCCTATAAAATAAAGTCATCTTTGTCCCTGGGTCTCTTCCTGTGATACGGCACCAGTTGTATCAAAAGTGCTCTCTCTTCTGTGTGGCAGCCTCCCTATGAGGGGGCTGGGCTCCAGTCTTGGCACCTGCAGGCTTGACTGGGAAACCGAGGTGGGAGCTTTGGTCCCTTGGAAGTGACAGGGACCGAGGCTGGTAATGGCAGGTGCCCTCAAGTGGGCTTCACCCGGCTCTCCCGCAGGTACCTGAGATCAAGGGCAACCATGGAGATAATTTCCTTCCAAAGACTGCTCTAAAGCCCATTATAAACTGCTATTTATTTAAAATATGTGCATATGAAAAATTCACGTTTGTATTTCTGTTTTTCATTCAATATTAATTGAGCACTTTATGTCCAGAATTTTTGCTGGCCCCTGTGTGGATTCAACGGTGAATCCAAATCGACACAGTCTCTGGTGTTATGGAACTTAAAAATATCATGGGGAATAAAAAATAATAATGATCTCACATATAAATATATAGTCACAACTGTGCTAAATGTGGTAAGGAGAGGCCTATGGGACTATGAGGCAAGGAGCTGCTCACCCGATCTTGGGGCTCAAGAAAGGCTTTCCTGAAGACACTGAGTATGTCTGGAGAAGCACTAACCTCACATTCTCCACCCTCTCCAACCTCACCAACGTAAACTGATGTGTTTCTTCCAGGTGCAGAGGGGGTTGTGGGTGCAAAATGCTCCAGGCATTTCTAATTTTTTAATGTTTATTTTTGAGAGAGAGAGAGAAAGAGCTCCAGTCAGAGAGTGGCAGAGAGAAAGAGACACACACACACGCACAGAAGAAAAGCTGTCAGAACATAGCCTGACTCAGGGCTTGAACCCCCAAACCACAAGGTCATGACCTGAGCCAAAGTCAGACACGTAACCGACTGAGCCACCCAGGCACCCTGCTAGGCATTTCTAAATAGAAAACAAAGGTGAACTCATTTTCTTTCTCTCTCCTCTTTCTGAATCTGAAAATTTGAATTATCATGAAGATTCCACAAGAGACTTATGTCATCAAATACTTACACCAAATGGGTCCTAGTAGCTGTGGGCATCTTTATCGGTTAAGGATACGTGTGGGAGCAGAGGTGAGGGTGCAGGTCACAGGACTGGAGAAATCAGAAAGCTCCACGGCTCCTCTCAGGACAGGAGAAGGGCGGAGAGACATCCGGAGGAAAGGGGAGAGGGTCCCAGAGTGGGACCATGGGGAGAGACACAGAGATGGAGAAACAGACAAAAGGCCCGATGCTGGTGGCCAACAAGGAGACCAGAGGGAGACATCAAAGGGGACAGAACAACTGCTGCCCTCTCCAGTTTCTAGGACGAAATCTTAAGGACGATCTGTATTTCCCCAATACCTTGTGGAGTATATTTATGAGGAAGAGTGAAGGTTGCCTTAACATTGGCTTAGACAAACAGAAGCCGCCTCCAGATGCAGCTGGGCTACAGGGAGAATGGGAAGGGGCTCGGGGCGGTCATCCAACCCCTCACCTATTTCTCCAGAGGGATGTCTGGCTTTGGTTTGAACACAAAGTCACCGGGAAATCACCTTTTCCTGAGGCACCAGTTCCCATGCTACCTATTTCCTTATATCAAAAGCTGATCTGCCTACACCCATCCCTGGGCCACACCTGGCTTCTTGTCATGTGAGAGCCCGTCAGATACACGAAGACACACCTTCCTCCTGTCACTGTCCCCATTCACTCATGTATCTGTTCCCTCTCCAAACGCTAACACGAGCCTGCTCTGTGACGTCCCGTGACTGCTGTGGCAAGACAACTATAAGGAAAGCCAGCCCCGCCCTCAGCAGCCCAGAAATTTCTGTGGGAAATAGACAGCATGTGGACAATTTCCATGCCGGGAAATTACAAACTAAGAGAAGAGCCCATCCTTGTAGGGCATTTTAAGAACCCACTAAAATGAAATTAGTTGTATTTTTATGAAGATGCATTTTAATGTACAAGGTTCTAGCTGTGGCCTCTCCCTTCCAAGCCATGGTGCAGCGGGGACTCGGTAAATGTGACCAAGGGTGTCTGGCTGGTCCCCATGAGAAACACCAGGTTGCCGCTCAGACCCCGCCACCCCACACATAGCTAGTAATAGATGATTCTTTGTATTGAAAAGAAACCGGAGCTATTCCCCCAGGAGATTAACTCCATAAAAAGGAGTTGGAAAGAAGTGATGGGAAATAGCTCCCTGGCCCTCCAGTCAAGTGGAGAAGAAAGGCAGCATCTCCTTAATCTACGTCCTGAATTCCCTCGCCTCTCAGAGCCTCGGATTCCTACCACAGAAACATCCCACTAGGCTCCATGAAGCCCAACACAGTAGCTGGGCCTTTTCTATGCTCAACGGTCTTTGGGCTTTGAACTTGCTCTGTCTCGGGTCTGCCTCAGGAATTGGGGGCCCAAGCCTCCTGGCCAGCTGCGACACGGGCGGGGGCTCAGCAAAACGAGAAATGCCTGGAAACCGAATCTGGTTTATTAAACGCTTCTGAAGTGACTCAAGTCTCCCTTGGGTCGTCCTCCTGGCCGTGTTCTGAGAGCTCCATGGCCTTCACCTTGTGGAGGACATAGGTGGGTGACGCGGACAGAGGACGGACCAGTCTGGCCATGACGCAGAGATACGCTCCCCGGGGAGCCTGGACCACTGCCCACGGTCTCTGCTCTTCGGCGCCTTGGAGACTGGAATCTAAAATGCCAACACGCTCAAATATTACTGGTAACTCCACTATTTGCTCTGGCCCTGGGAATCAGCCACTGATAAAACTTTGGAGACTAAAAGTGGCTTTAAGATAGCATACTGTCTTTCCTCTACCTCTCCACCAAGCCGTCTTAAACAAGGATGGATCTGTCCTCGGCTAGCATAAAAACAGACACGGGAATGGAAAATAGTGCAGCCGCTTTGGAAAACATTTTGGCAGTTCTTCACAATGACAAATGTAGAGTTTTGGCCCATCAATTATACTCCTTGATATCTACCCAAGAGAAATGAAATACATTCACACAAAAACTTGGGAAGTGAATGTTCATAGCAACATTACTCGTAACAGCCAAAAATGGAAACAACCCAAATATCCAAAATCTGACAAATGGACAAGCAAAATGGATAGGTGGTGTACCTGTCCACACCATGGAATATTATTTATCTAGAAAAGGAAGGAAGTGCCCCTCCACACTATAACCTGGATAAATCTTGGAAACACGCTAAGCAAAAGAACCCAGTCACAAAAGGCCACATAGCAGATGATTTCATTTATATGAAATGTCCAACATAGGCAATTCTATTTAAAAAAGGAAATAGAGGGGCGCCTGGGGGCTCAGTTGGTTAAGCAGCCGACTTCAGCTCAGGTCATGATCTCACGGTTCATGGGTTCGAGCCCCACATCAGGCTCTGTGCTGACCGGTTGCTCAGAGCCTGGAGACTGCTTCTGATTCTGTGTCTCCCTCTCTCTCTGACCCTCCCCCGCTCACCCTCTGTGTTTCTCTCTCTCAAAAATGATAAATGTTTAAAACAATAAAAAAAAAAAAGAAATAGATTAGTGATTGCCTATGGCTGGAGGCAAGGGGCGTGGCGGGGAGATGTGGAGAAAGTTCTAATGGGTACGAGAATTCTTTGGGGAATAGAGTATTCTAAAAATGGACTATGGTAATGGTTATAAAACCCTGTAAACTGAAACCATTGAACTTTATAGTTTAAAAAGGTTTATTTCATGATATGTAAATTATATATCAAGAAAACTGTTAGGGGCAGGAGGAGGGGTATATTTTAGAACCACAGAGTAAGGTGCTCTGGTCTCCTGATAGTGCCTATCTGTGTGTGTGTGTGTGTGTGTGTGTGTGTGTGTGTGTGTGCGCACGCTTCCTAGACTCGGTCAGGAACACCCCTAGTATAAAAAAGAATTATTTTGGTGGCTACCCATAAGCCATGCCTCCCTGTAATCACACCCTCTTTATGTAGTGCCCTCCCACAGTGACTCTGGGCATGGCAGCTGACCTGCTTTGGTCACTGGGACATTAGCCAGCAGGGCTCCAACACACTGGACTGGAGCTTGCACACTGAGGCTTGTCCTCTTGGAGTGCACTCGGGGGGTCCCTGAGCCCCTGTGAGGAGAGGCCCCGGCAGCACACCAGAGAGGTCACATGGAGAGAAAGTAAGAGAATGCCCCAGCCATCCCAGCTGAGGCGGAAGCCACAGAATGAAGACTCCCTCTTGAGTGCTCTGGCCCCAGCAGCTTCTCATGGAACAAAAGAAACATCCAGCCGAACCCAGCTCCGAGTGCAGACTCACGGGAAAGAAAACACTGCCACTGTTAAAGCCATGAAATTTGGCCGTGGCTTGTTCTGCGGTATACACTGAAGACACCCTGGAAGACCCCGGCTCTCACTGATCTGATGACGGACTCGACGCTGATGCCCTTGAGCTCCAAAGTGGATCTAAGAAGAAACACGGTTTCTGTGTGTGTATACATGTCATTTGTCACTGTTGTTTAGTGCAATTGAACACTATTTATCTGGCTGGCATATCAGTTCCCATCACTAGGAACTGCTGGGTGGGGATTCTGTGCTTGGCCATGAGGAGACTGATGGCGGTGATTATAGTAACGGCTGGAAAAATGAATTATTTCATCAGGAAAGTTGGAGCTGCAGTGACAGCCTCGCATGTTGACTCACACACACCACACTGCACACTGAGTGCCGCCCCAGGGCACCCTGGGACGGCCAGGCTGGAGCTGGAGGACACGCCTGATACCAGACAAAGGGCCACCAAGAGACACACACACATACTTCTTTTCTAAACCTTTTCCCTGGGGTCTTAGCGCTTTTCCCATTGGCCATCTCAGCAAGCAAAACATTTTGGCATGCTCAGACCTACCCTCAGAAGACGACACAGGCGGGAACTTTCAGAAACACCTGACTTCACTCAAGGCTCCGAGGCGTCTGTCTGCGTGTCCTGATTGCTGCGGCGTGTGCTCTGTTTTGAAAATATTAGCTGTACACACATTTTCTTGTGTAATGAAACATTCTGACAGCTAAGAATGTGTCAAATAAAGGGTTTTGTGTGGGGTTTATCTCAAGGGTTGGAACTTAGGTGTATATTTTAAAAGGTAAACCTGGAAAACTGGCGGCTAAAAACAATGTTTCCTCTTTCCATAGCAAGCAGGTCCTCGCCACTCAGTTCAATTAACTGCCTCATCTTCCCGCTTCATCTCATCACGTTACGGCTCCACCTCCGACATCCAGGGTCCCAGCAGAAGGGAGGTCATCTTTCTGCTAAGTGGAAGGCCTGGTTGAGATTCCCGACAGCAGTCAGAGGGACTGTACGTAACTGCTGGCCCCCTTTCTGGACCCGGACTCTCCATGGCCTCATTAGACTCACGGAGACCTCCCTGGACCTTTCCCACTAAAGAGAGAAAAGGAGATTTGCCGGATGGTTTTTAGCAAGGCGCTGAGCTTGCCCAGAAAGACAGCATTAATGAAATTCACCTTCCGAACCCTTTAATTGTTTCTAGTGACACTTCACTTACAATCAGTGTTCTTCTGTTCCTACTGCAATTTTGTTTTGAAAAATAGTAGTGTGACACATGCTTTGATTAGAAGACATAGGACTGGCCACACTCCTTAGCGCCCAGCGGATCGGCCCCACCTGAAAATGCTCACCAACCAGCGGTAAACAAACGGAAAGGACAAAAAAGTTGAGAGGGCGTCTCTGTAATTGAGCTGCATAATGAGAGGAAGCAGAAGAGCTTCTATTAATAATGACACAGTAATTGGAGGTCGCCCAGAGAGAGCCCTGGTACACTCAACACTCACATTAGCTCCACACAAAAACCACTGCAGATCTTTCTAGAGGACTAGTGTGGGCAATAGTGAGGGTGTTTATCAGATACCAGCAGAAGCATTCTTCCCTAGGGGGAGCTGGGCCAGCCCAAAGCGCTTTGCAGAGAGAGAGAAATTTTTGACTGGTATCAGGGAGCAATTAATGCAAAGTTCAACTGAACACCAAAACAGAACCTTTTCCTCCTATACAAATTATGAGTGGTTTTCTTCTAGGGAACGGGAGCCATCATACATGTGCCACGAGCAGCACTGATGGCCCGGCAGGGGGCGGGGAGGACGCGCGCGGGTAGGTGGGAGGCAGGAGGCAGATTGCAGGGAGTGTATCCAATCGGATATTTGAGTCTCATCAATTCTATTTGAAAAAAAAACAATTCCCAGCTCTTTCCATCTGCCTACCCCCACCCCCTGGGCTGGATTGAGGGAACTTCATTATTGCATGATGAGTCAATATCAAATTCTAATAAAGAGATAATTTTTTTTAAATCCCATTGTGTGGATGGCTCATTATACATCCAGATAACTCTTGGGTATATTAAAATTGTTCATTGCCGTAAATTATAATGGTATCAAAATAGATTTCCTTTGCAAAGGGACTTCCATTAATATGATTTATATAACCACCAAAAATGAGATTTGCACAGGATAATCTGGAGGTTATGAACACCTTGTCTGGGTCAGCTCCTGTCGGCGTGACGGGTATGAAGACACCCTCCCAACTAAGGGTTGCAACAGGTGAGGCTCTGCCCACCGCAGGCTGGCTCACTCCCTAAGCTTCTTGGCTCCACTGATGTCTCAGACTGCCTTCCCCATGTGCCTCCCCGAATTCCACCAAGAAGGAAAACCGGACAGTTCTTGACTCCCTCTTACCTTCCCAAAGAAAAACTGAAATTCAAATGTAGCCAAACAAGAGACTGCAAGGAGCTTAATTAAGGTCAGGGGCTGGGGCTATTCTTCTTGGTAACCCCCGGTGCCAACTACATAGAGCTTGGACATGGAAAGTTGTAGACAAACTTTCTAAAATGAGTTAAGGGAATAAATGAAAACCTAAGATCTCTAGCCCCACTCGCATTAAACCAATAAATGAGGGGTACCAAGTCAGGGACTGTACTGAAGTGTCCACACACACACACACACACACACACACACACACCCCATACCCAACTGGAACCTGTGAATAGGTTCTCTTCAGATGTAATGAAGATGGAGCCACACTGGACGGGAGTGGGCCCTAAATGACTGATGTCCCTAGAAAGAGAGGACTATTTGGACACAGATACACAGGTGAAAAAGCCACGTGAAAGTGGAGGCAGAGACTATTAGCGCTGCATCTACTGCAGGGAACGCACCGACTCCCAGCCACCAGAAAGCTGGGAGAGTAGGAAGGATTCTCACCTATAGTCTTCAGAGGAAGCACGGCCCTATTAGCATCCTGATTTGGGACTTCTAGACTCCAGAATTCTAAGAGAATAAACTTCTGTTGTTTGAAAACACCCAATTCTTGGCACTTTGTCACAGCCCCCTAGCAAACTAAGACAGACCCTTGGGACAAGACCTCATGGTCTTGTCCACAGGCAATCCCACTAAGAATTCAGTCAGAAAGTAGAGACAACTTTAGACCACTTTCTAAGACACTTAGGCATGAAGGAAGGGTCAGCTATGGCACCATCTCCTGGTTCTGCCCTCCTCTCTCGCGTCTTCCATAATGATTCACCACACACTCTTACTTCACAGGGCTTTGACCTCCTAATGCCTGTGCCCTTTACCCCCAGGTCATACCAGCCCTTCACGGCCTAGCTCCATGCTCCCCATCGAAAAATCCTCAAGGCCACTACTGGTCCTCTGTCTTCAGCCTTTTACCCTAACAGCCATCTTCTCCGGTAACCACAGGTATTCATGCACTGTTTCAATCCATCAACCCCAAATCAGGCCCCAGATGTGTAAGTCAGATATGACTTAGCATTCCAAATTTGTCCCTTCTGAAGTCAACCTCCAAGTGTGAGTTGCTATGTGTTCTTTCAAGGGTTGTGAAATGCTGCCCTGTATAACTTTCTGTAATGATGAAAGTGTACCATGTCTGTGCTGTCCAAACCTACAGCTACTAGTCACTAATGTGACTAAGAAACTGAATTTTTAATTGTATTTAATTTTAACTTTAATTAATTTAAATTTAAATAGCAATATATGGCTCATGGCTACTACAGCAGATAGTTTAGGTCTAGAAGTAATTTTTTAATCAGACACAAAGAGCCTCAAAGACATCTCTCTCTGTTTCTCTATCTCTCTGTCTCTGTCTCTCTCTCTCTCTCACTCACACACACACACACAAACACACACACACACACACACACACACACACACACACACACACACCTCCCAAGGATGAGCATGAATTCAGAGCAATAAGAAAAGATAGCTTACCTAACTATTCCATAATTTGCATGTCCATCTTAGCTCACAATGGAGTTAATAGACTATATCACTATGCAAATCAGTATTAGTTTAATTCCTCTCCCCCAAACCCCCAAACTCCTTTCAAATTGTACCCCTTTGGGCCACTGAGAATAAAAAATAGGCCCATTACTGAATCTCCCACTCTTAATGGCTGTTCCTTTAGCTACATAAAGACCCTGCTGGTGACCTGAAATCACCACTTAAGGGCTTGATTAAGTACTTTCTTTAGAAGGTACCATTCCTCCTCCCAGTCTGGGGGAGAGAGAACTGGAGGCAAGAGACTGGAGACTGTTCTTCCAGTTACTGTTATTCCATCAATAGCACCTGGGTCTATCTCCAGTTCTGCTAGAACTACCCTCCCCACAACCACCCCAGCAACAGAGTAGTGGGCTTGACTCTCACCTCTGCTTTTGTCCTGGATCTGATTCCAGCCTCTATTTCTTATAAATGTGTGACCGTGCCTAAGTTCTAAGAGCATGTATAAGATGGGGCAAATTCATAACCATCTGTGCAGAGTAAATGGAGTAAGGAGAAGGAAATGCCTGTTGCACCTTCCTATTTCTGTTTTTCTAAGTAGGACTTTCAAAAACAGGAACCTGAATCCTCCTTATGAACAGATATTGAGAAGGTGGAAGACATTGACCTTAAAACACATACAGGAAGCAACAGCCCCTTGGTGACTCCCTGAAGGCTCTGGCTACATGGCACCAAACACCTAAATCTTTGCAACTCTCCAAATGGCTACAGGTTTCCACGTCAACCCAGATATCACCAATAAAGGAAGCGTGGTGTGGGAAGCACCATGCAGGTGGATTGCTCTGATTGCGGTAATGGCGGCAGTAAAGTGGGGCTTGGAGCTGCGAAGTCCCTGACCCGGGGCGGACAGATAAAAGAGGTTTCAGCTTCTGTCTCGACACAGGCAGGCCTCTGGTGCTGAAATAAGGACAGGGCTTGTTTCTCTGGCTTGAATCATCGCTGCCTGAGTTAGCCGAGAGAGCTTTTGAAGATCTTTCTCATCTTGGGGTGGCTCTCGGTAGACCCCTGTTTGATCAATAATAAAACAGCTATCCAACCACTTTGGCTGAGCACAGAATGAAGTTTGATTTTCACAGGGATGCCAACGTGGAGGACGAGTTCCAAGGGCACTCTGCTTTGTGCACCTTCAGGGCTAAGATCTGGGCCTGGCGACGCCCTAGCTGAGTCCCCTGATGGAGACACGTGTCTGGTACAGCGGAGACGCCCATGTGGCCTGCTGGTGACCTCATCCTTCATGGCGTTTGTCAGCGTGCGATGACTTTCTGCCTACACACAGGGCAAAGCCGGACCCTCAGATCACAGAGGCTGTGCTCAGGGGTGTCCCTTTGCCATCCCAGTAACCATCACCCTCCCTTGTCCCCTACCCCTAACCAAAAAGAATATTAGTGTTTAAAAAAACACGAACAATTTCATTTTCAACACATATAAAACTAGATAACAAAAATGCCAGACTACGCTTTCTCCTTTTTTAAATGATGCTTAGTTTATTCAACAAACGTGTATTGAGTTTCCTAAATGCCAGAATCTGTATCAGAGCTGAGGATACAAAGAGGGAGACGGACATCAAAACAAGTCCTTGCGTCAAGTGTTAAAATAGATGTCTGACAGCTGGGTGTGATCTTCGGGGTTAGCCGGTGTGAAAGCCACACTCCAGGGCACCAGTCCCCTGACCCCCCTCCTGTCTCATTGGCCATTCTTTTTTTTGGTATTTTGCGCTCATTCCCCTTCATCTTCCCCACCCTGAAGCAGAGAAGGGGCCTCAGGGTGCAGCCTTCTCTTTTTGTCCATACTCACCCTCCAGGTGGTCTCTTGGGGTTTTAGATGTTGTGTCTATGCTCCCTGAGCCTTGAGAAATTTAGTTCTCAAGCCCTGACCTGAGCTCAAAATCCCACACTCATTTATCCAACTGCCTGTTTTCTGTCTCCCCTTGGAAGTCTATGAGAGAGATCTCACACTTAAGAACTCCCAAACTAAATCCTGATCTTCCTGGAGTCTGATGCTGTCTTCCCATGGCAGTGGAGAGCTACCGTATCCCTCGGAGGGCTCAGGCCAAGACCCCTGAAGTCATCCTGCCCTCATACCCTCTTCCATACCCTACATGCGTTCCAGCAGGGGATCCTGTTAGCTCTGCCTTCAGGCAGCCCCATCACCGCTGCCCCCCTGGCCTGTCTCTCTCCTGGATTACTGCAGTAACTTCTTCACAGAGCTCTCTGCTGCCAGACTGGTCTGGTACTGGATTCTCAGTAAGACCTAGATCCCATGATTCTGCTGCTCCAATCCCTTCACTGGCTTCCCATCGATCTGAGATGACGACCCCGGGCTCCACCCTCTGCACCTCGCCTCTCTCTCCGTGCTCCAGCCACAGCGACTTCCTGCCTCCTCCTTGAGCATGCCATACATGCTCCCGCCTTATGGTCTTGTCTTCCCCTGGTATCTTCAGGACTCCTGCCCTCACCTTCTTCTGATCTCTAGGAAACGTCAGTGAGGCCTTCCCTTACCACCATCTAACATAGCACCCATCACCCTCCATGTGCCCCCTGTAACTTTGCCTTGTCTTCTTTTGTGTCTTAGCACCATTTGCTTATGACACAGGTGAGTTGGGTTTCTTGTTTGTACACTCTCTTTATCCCCTTACTAGAAACAAGTCCATAAGATCAGGTTCTGTCTCTAACCAAGACTGCAGGTAATCCCAGAGCCCAGAGGACTGCAACCACATAAAAGGAATTCAATAAATGTCTGCTGAATAGATCAACAAATAAAATACCTTTGATTAAAATGGCTGCAATATTTTGGATCATGTGACCCTGGGACCCGGGTCACTCCTGATTAAAACCAGTGATCTGCACCGCCATGGGGGCTGCTCCTGCCTCTCCACACCTCCCTCCTCATTGCTCCCCAGGCAGCTGACACATGGGGACGAAGACGGTGCCGTCCAACCGAGATGTCACGACAGCCACGTACTCATTTTAACTTACCTGGTAACGATAGTCTAAAAATTGAAACAGGTGACATTAATTTTAATAATATATTTTACTTTACCCATATCTAAAGTATCATTTATACAAATAATCAATATACAAAATATTAATCAAGTGCTTTGCATTCTTTTGCACTGAGTCTTCAGAACCAGGTTTGTATTACACACTTACCAGACATCCCACTTTGGACCTGCCAGGTTTTCAAGGGCTCAACAGCCATGTGTAGCTACTGACACCCATATCGGGCAGGAAGAGGGTCCCAAAAGTGAGTGGGTGACTGGGCCTTCACGGTCAGCATCGATGTTTATCTTCCTTTCTTCTGCTTTTATTATTCCAACTACAGGCATACCTCGTTTTGTCATCCTTCACTCGCTTTTCACATATTGTTTTTTTGGTTTGGTTTGGTTTCTT
Organism: Suricata suricatta; assembly: GCF_006229205.1. Classification (NCBI taxonomy): domain Eukaryota; kingdom Metazoa; phylum Chordata; class Mammalia; order Carnivora; family Herpestidae; genus Suricata; species Suricata suricatta. The sequence continues at coordinate 103,371,813 of NC_043710.1, read as the reverse complement.
TTTTTTTTACAAATTGAAGGCGAGAGGCAGCCCTGTGTGGAGCAAGTCTGCTGGCACCATTTTCCAAGAGCACCTGTTTACGTCATGTCTCTGCGCCACATTTTGGTAATTCTCACAACATTTCACCGTTTATTATTGTATTTGTTACGGTGATCTGGGACCAAGATCACTGATGCTACTGCACGACTGTCTGCGGGCACCAGGAACCACATAAAACCGCGCCCTGAAGTGTGCAGGAAAGCGAAGGCGTGTGGATCCCAGGCTCACTTCGTCCCAGAGGGGCCCCTGGATAACACCCACATCCGTGTAAATAACCCACAAAATGGCCCAAGGATTGGTAGAACAGACTCTCCACAGCTAAATGTGGAGGAGAGGCCACACTGAAGAGGCCGGATCGTAGGAAGCGTGGGGAGGGTGGAGACCAGGCAGGAGACAAGGGACAGCAGCACCGTCTGCAGGCAGGAGGGAAACGACGATGGAGAGCGGAGAGGAGTGGACGCCACACCGGGTGCCCCGGGGAAAGGGGACACGCACCGGGAAGATGAAGCCCCGGAACACTTGGGTTTGAACACCAGAGGAGCCTAACGTCACGAGTACTTCCCATCAGTGGAGCTTCACAGCTAGAATCTGAGAGAGCCAGAGAGCTACAGGAAACTGAGACACTGCGACGAACAACTCCACCAAGATACAGGATGAGCCACAGCTTGGAAAAAAAGCCTGGGGTACAAGGAAAGGAGACTGGTTTACTAACCTCTAAGCTTCTGATGGAGGGGCAGGATCTCTTAAAGAGGCGCTGATAGGCCCCGTTTCTCTCCCCCATCCCCTAGATGGAAACAGATGTGCCAACAGTAGGCCCCGCCCCTGCACAGTACCGTGGCCACGCCCCTTCCAGCCTGGCGGTGGTTGCAGGTCCCCTCACACAGCATACCTGAACCAATGACACCACACACTCCACCCCTGTGCTCCCCTGCAGACCTGCCCCCTCTCCCCTCCCACACCAAGCCCTCCTGCAGATTTTTCAAAAGTGGCTCCTGGTGCTCTCCCAAAGACCTGTGCAAACCTTGTTAACATCGCGTGTGGTGATTCAAACTAGCGATCTCCATTGCTGTGGAGGACTGCTCCTGCTGCGTCCCCCCAGGCTCCCTTACGGCCCGCCAACTCCACCATGCTCTTGGCCAAAGCCCATCCAAAGTGGTACCATAAGCCTGACATTGTGCAAACAGCCCTGACAGAGGCCAACATCATTTCAAAGTGACTCCTGCCTTGGGAGAGTAGAAGATACAAACACATAACAGCCCAACTGTGGCCCCAGGAGTGGGCTGGGCAAGACATCTGGTCTGACTGCAGGCCACACCCCTCAATGAAAGCTTCTCAGAAGATGATACAGGGAGGGTGCCCTGCAGTTCAGGGCTACTGCAGCTCTGACGAACACCTGACCTTGGTCAACTCAATGCTAAGGGAGCTCCAGATTGATCCACCAACAACACAGAGATAAAACCCCGCACACAACAGGCAAATGACTGGACTAGAGGGAAAAGTGGCTCAGTCACAACACTAGGGCACCTGTGCAATACACACAGGAGACACATCTGAAGTTCCAGGTTCTAGTGAACAGGGCTCCACAGAACCTCTTTAGAAGACCACCACTTTCAAGGGCAGGAGAGAGAGCTGGTTTACCTAACACCTAGAAATAGGCACCGAGAGGGGCACCTGGGTGGCTCAGTCAGCTGAGCATCCGACTTCGGCTCAGGTCATGATCTCACAGCCTGCATCGGGCTCTGTGCTGGCAGCCTGGAGCCTGCTTTGGATTCTGTGTGTCCCTCTCTCTCTGCCCCTCCCCTGTTCATGATCTGTCTCTGTCTCTCAAAAATAAATAAATGTTTAAAAAAAAAAAAGACATAGGCACAGAGAGTTAGACAAAATGAGGATACAGAGGAAAATGTTCCAAATGAAATAACAGGACAAAAATCACAGTAAAAGAGAGCTAAATGAAACAGAGATAAGTAATATGCCCAAGAAAGAATTTAAAGTAATGGTCAAAAAAATATGCATTGGACTTGAGGAAAGAGGGTCAGTGAGACCCTGACAAAGAGAAAGAAAACAAAGAACCAATGAGAGATGGAGAACTCAATAAATGAAAATAAAAATACACTACGGGGAATAAATAGAAGACCAGAGGAAGCAAAAGAACAGTGACCTGGAAGACAGAATAATGGAAAGCAATCAAGTTGAACAGAAAAGAGAAAAAAAGAATAAAATATGAAAAGGGACTTAGAGAACTCAACAACACTATCAAATGTAATAACATTCACATTACAAGAATCCCAGAAAGAGGAGGGAAAGGCTGGCAGATATGTATTCAAAAAAATAATAGCTCAAAACATCCCCAATCTGGGAAAGTAAGCAAAAATCTATACCTGGGAGACAACAAAATCAACCCAAAGAGTCCTATGCCAAAACACATGGTAATTAAAAAGTAGTAATAAAGAGAGAATTTTAAAAGCAGCAAGAGAAAAGAAGGAAGCTATCTACAAGAGTAGCTCCACAAGGCCATGAGCTGATTCTACATCAGAAATTTTGCAGGCCAGAAGGAAGCGGCAGGAATATTCAAAGTGCTGAAAGAAAGGGAAAAACATGCAGCCTAACGTAATCCATCTAACAGGGCTATCTATCATTCAGAAGAAAAACAGAGTTTCCCAAACAAAACTTAACACTCCAAAAGACACAGGGTGGCAGAATGGATAAAAAAGCAAGAGCCATCTATGTGTTGCCTACAAGAGATGTATTTCAGATTGAAGAACATTAGATAATCATGAAAGGAACAATCCAACAAGAAGATATAACAATTGTAAATACTTATGAACTCAATGGGAGCACCCAAATACATAAATCAACTAATATCAAACATAAAGGTAATTGATAGTAATACAATAATAGTAGTGGACTTAAATGCCCCACTTACATCAGTGGGTAGATCATCTAAGACAGAAAATCAACACAGAAAAAGTGGCTTTGAATGACCCATTGGACCAGACGGATTTAACAGATATATTCAGAACATTTCACCCTAAAACAGAATACACGTGCTTTTAAGGAACACATGAAATATTCTTCAGAACAGATTACATGTTAGGGCACAAAACAAGTCTCAACAAACTCAAAAAGACTGAAGTCATACCATGCATCTTTTCTGACTACAACACTATGAAATGAGAAATCAACCACAAGAAAAAATTCAGAAAGAACATAAATACATGGAGATGAAATAAGATTCTATTATACAATGAATGGGCCAAGCAAGAAATCAAAGAGAAAAAAATTTTAAATGCATGAAGACAAGTGGTTATGAAAACATAACAACCCAAAACCTTTTGGATGCGACAAAAGCAGTTCTATGAAGGAATTTCGTAGTAATATAGGCCTAGCTCAAGAAGAAAAATACAAGCTCTAACAACCTAAACTTACACCTCAAGGAGCTATAAAAAGAATAAACAAAATCAAAATTCAGTAGAAGATAGGGAAAAATGAAGATGAGACCAGAAATAAATGAAATAGGAACAAAATAAACAAAAAAGAGCAGATCAGTGAAAACAGAAGCTGGCTTCTTGAAAAGATCAACAAAATTGATAAAGCTTAAGTTTGTCTCAGACTGAGCGAGAGCGGGGGGGGGGGGGGGGGGAGGAGCAGAGGCTCAAATAAACGAAATCAGAAATGAAAGAGAACCAACATGACAGAAATACAAAGGGTCATAAGAGCATATTATGAAAACATATAGGTCAACAAATCGGACAACCTACAAGAAATAGATAAATTCCTACAAACATATAATCTCCCAAAATTGAATCAGGAAGAAATAGAAAATTTGAACAAACCAGTCACTAGCAATGAAATTTAATTGATAATAAAAAATAAAAAATAAACCAAGGGGCCTGTATGGCTCAGTTGGTTAAGCATCTGACTCTTGATCTTGGCTCAGGTCATGATCTCATAGTTCATGAGATTAAGCTCCACGTTGGGCTCTGCACTGACAATGCAGAGCCTGCTTGGGATTCTCTCTCCCCTGTCCTCTCTCTGCCTCTCCCCTGCACATGTGCATGTGCACGCGCTCTCTCTCTCTCTCTCTCTCTCTTTCTCTCTCTCTCTCTCTCTCTCTCACACACACACACACACACACACACACACACAAATATACACACTCACTCTCTCTCCAAATAAATTAATTTTAAATAACAAAAGTCCAGGACCAGATGGCTTCACAGGTGAATTCTAACACTTAAAGAAGAGTTAATACTTATTCTTCTCAAACTACCCCCCGCAAAAAGGAAAGAAACTTCCAAATTCATTCTCGAATGTCCATCAATAGATAAATGGATAAGGAAGATGTGATACATATATATATCAGAGGAATATATATATCAGAGGAATATATATATATCAGAGGAATATATCACAGAGGAATATTACTCAGCCCTCAAAAAGAATGAAATCTTGTCATTTGCAACATGAATGGGGCTAGAGGATATAACAAGTGCAATAAGTCGGTCAGAGAAAGACAAACAGTATATGATCTCATTCATATGTGGAATTTAAGAAACAAATGAACAAAGAAGGAAAAACCAAAAAACGGACCCTTAACTACAGAGAGCTGACGTCTACCAGAGAAGAGGCGGGATGGGAGAGCCAGGTAAAGGGGATTAAGAGCACACTTGCGGTGAGCACTGAGTCGTGTAGAGAAGTGTGCAATCACTATATTGTACACCTGATACATAACACTGTAGGTTAGACGAGAATTAAAATGAAAAGTACAGCTTCCCACTTGATAGAACAGCCATTTCCCCATCCCTCTCCCTGGTCTCGGGGCTCCCTACTCCTTGATACACAATATTGAAATTAGGCCAATTAATAACCCCTGCAACAGCCTCCATGTGTTCACGTAGAAGTAAATGTCGCAAGTCTCTCACTTTAAATCAGAAGTAGAAATGATTAAGCTTAACGAGGAGGGCAGGTGGAAAGTGGAGACAGGCTGGAAACTAGCTCTCTCACACCAAATAGTTAACCAAGTTTGAATACAAAAGTTCTTGAAGTAACTGAAAAGTGCTATCCCAGCAAGCACACAAGTGATAAGAAAACAAAACCGTCTTATTGCTAATATGAAACTCAGTGGTGTGGACAGAAAATGGAATCACCCACATTTCCATAAACGAAAGCCTAATCAAGGACAGGACCCTAACTCCATGAAAGCTGAGGGTGGTGAGGAAGCTGTGGAAGAAAAGTTTGAAGCTAACAGATGTTGGGTCTTGAAGTTTAAGAAAGGAAGCCGCCTCTGTAACACACACGTGCGAAGAGAAGCAGCGCGTGCTGATGCAGAAGTTGCAGCAAGTCATACGGAAAACCTAGCGAAGATAATGTAACGTAGGCAGCTATGCTAAACAGCAAGCTTTGAATGTAGATGAAACAGCCTTATATTGGAAGATGTTATTAGGACTTTCATAGCTAGAGAGAACAAGTCAGCCACTAACTTGAATGCTTCCACGGATAGGCGGACTCTGTTTTGTTGTTGTTGTTGTTTGCTATTTATTTTTTTAATAGTTTGTCAAATTGGTTTCCATACAACACCCAGTGCTCTTCCCCACAAGTGCCCTTCTCCATCACCACCACCTCTTCCCCCCCTCCCCCTACCCCTTTGACCCTCAGTTCATTTTCAGTATTCGATAGTCTCTCAAGTTTGGCACCCCTCTCTCTCCCCAACGCTCTTTCCCTCTTCCCCTCCCCCTGGTCCTCCATTAGGTTTCTCCTGTTCTCCTGTTAGACCTATGAGTGCAAACATATGGTTTCTGTCCTTCTCTGCCTGACTTATTTCGCTTAGCATGACACCCTCAAGGTCCATCCACTTTCCTACAAATGGCCAGATTTCATTCTTTCTCATTGCCATGTAGTACTCCATTGTGT
>NC_043710.1:103353326-103365764 GCF_006229205.1 Suricata suricatta | reverse complement strand
TAGACCTATGAGTGCAAACATATGGTTTCTGTCCTTCTCTGCCTGACTTATTTCGCTTAGCATGACACCCTCAAGGTCCATCCACTTTCCTACAAATGGCCAGATTTCATTCTTTCTCATTGCCATGTAGTACTCCATTGTGTATATATACCACATCTTCTTGATCCACTCATCAGGTGATGGACATTTAGGCTCTTTCTGTGACATAGCTATTGTTGAAAGTACCGCTATGAACGTTGGGGTACATGTGCTTCTATGCATCAGCACTTCTGTATCCCTTGGGTAAATCCCCAACAGGGCTATTGCTGGGTTATAAGGGAGTTCTATGGATAGTTTTTTGAGGAATCTCCACACTGTTTTCCAGAGCGGCTGCACCAGTTTACATTCCCACCAGCAGTGTAGGAGGGTGCCCGTCTCTCCACACCCTCACCAGCATCTATAGTCTCTTGATTTGTTCATTTTAGCCACTCTGACTGGCGTAAGGGTGTATCTCAGTGTGGTTTTGATTTGTGTTTCCCTGATGATGAGTGATGTTGAGCATTGTTTCATGTGCCTGTAGGCCATCTGGATGTCCTCTTTGGAGAAGTGTCTGTTTATGTCTTCTGCCCATTTCTTCACTGGATTATTTGGTTTTTGGGTGTGGAGTGTGGTGAGTTCCTTGTAGATTTTGGATACTAGCCCTTTATCTGATATGTCATTTGCAACTATCTTTTCCCATTCTGTTGGTTGCCTATTAGTTTTCTTGATTGTTTCCTTTGCCGTGCAGAAGCTTTTTATCTTGATGAGGTCCCAAGAGTTCAGTTTTGTTTTCATTTCCCTTGCATTTGGGGATGTGTTGAGTAGGAAATTGCTGCGGTTGAGGTCAAGGAGGTTGTTTCCTACTTTCTCCTCGAGGATTTTGATGGTTTCCTGTCTCACATTCAGGTCGTAGGCTGACTCTGTTAAGGGCTAATGTAGCTGGTGACTTCAAGCTGAAGCCAATGCTCACTTACCATTCAAAAAATCCTAGGGCCTTTAAGAATCAGAATTATGCTAAATCTCCTCTGCTTGTGCTCTATAGATGGAACAGCAAACCCTGAATGACAGCACGAGTTTACTGCATGTTGTAAAGCCCACTGTTGAGACTTACTGCTCAAAAAAAAAAATCCTTTGAAAATATCACTGCTCATTAACAATGTACCTGGTCATCCAACAGCTCTGATAGAGACGGACAGTGAGATTCATGTGGTTTTCAAGCCAGCTAAGCCAACATTCATTTTGCAGCCCATGAATCAAGGAGTAATTCCAACTTAATATTTAAGATTACATTTTGTAAGGCTATAGCTGACACAGACAGTGATTCCTCCGATGGATCTGGGAAAAGTATACTGAAACCTTTCTGGAAAGGATTTGCCATTTTAGGTGCCAGTAAGAGCATTTGTGATTCATGGGAAAATGCCAAAATATCAACTCTAACAGGAGTTTGGAAAAAATTGACTCCAACCCTCATGGATGACTTTGAGGGGTTCAAGATGTCAGTGGGGGAAGTGCCTGCAGATGTGGTAGAAACAGGAGGAGAATCATAAGTGGAGCCTGAAATGTGACTGAATTGCTACAATCTCATGAGAGGATGTGAATAGATAAGGAGTCGTGTTTGTGGATGAGCAAAAAAGGTAGCCTCCTGAGATGGCGTCTACTTCTGGTGAAGATGCAGTGGAAACCGTTGAAATGACAGCAAAGAAATTAGAATATTATATACACTTACTTTCTAAAGCAACAGCAGTGTTTGAGCGGACTGACTCCAATTTTGCATGAAGTTCTTTTCTTTTAAATTTTTTTTAACATTTATTTTTGAGAGACAGAACGTGAACAGGGGAGGAGCAGATAGACAAAGAGACACAGAATCTGAAGCCGGCTCCAGGCTCCGAACTAGTGGTCAGCACAGAGCCCGACATGGGGTTTGAACCCACTGACCATGAGATCATGACCTGAGCTGAAGTCAGAACGCTCAACCGACTGAGCCACCCAGGTGCCCCTGCATGAGGTTCTAAGGAGGGTAAAATGCTATCAAACAGCATCACATGCTACAGAGACATCATCTGTGAAAGGAAGATTCAATTAATGTGGCAAACTTCATTATTGTCTTAAGAAATTGCCACAGCCTTCCAGCCTTCAGCGACCTCCACCCTGATCAGCAGCCAACAGCACTGAGGCAGGACCTTCCACCAGCAGAAAGATTAGGACTCACCGACAGCTCAGGTGATGATTAGCAATTTTTAGCAATAGAGTACCTTTTAATCAAGGTATGTACATTTTTTTTAGAAATGCTATTTTAGACTTAACAGACTATAGTATAAACATAACATTTATATGCACTGAGAAGTATCTGTTTTATTGCCATGGTCTGGAACGGAACCGGCAATATCTATCTCTGAGATGTGTCTGTGGTTGGTTCAGTGAGTGGGTCTGGCCTTTCAGGTGACATTGGATGTTTCCTATCTGGAAGGTCCATGGCACAGAGTCAGGTCTAGCCTCCCTCCTCCACCTGAAACTAGAAGGATATACGGGGGGTGGAGGGGGGATAGGGAGCAGGGAGTTGGAGACTTCATTAAACTTTCCCAGCCGAAGCCACATTTTCCATGGCAATTTTCTGGCATTGTGTGGTAGATGAAGTGATGCTTAATAAAAACTGCTTTGTTTTCCATTGGGCTCTTTTCCCTTCTAGTGGATTCTCTCAGCAGGAAACTCCTGAGTGGAGAAGCAGTGAATGTGTAGGATTCAGGCACCAAAAGCCCATCTGCAAGCCCAAACAGATTTCTGACTGATAAGACATGATTTGGCAGGAAAATAAGGTCCAAAGAAGGTTCCATCCTACATGTTGATTCAGGGGGCCCAAGGGCGTCCTCTGAGATAGGCTGTAGAGAAGGCAGAAGCAGAGAAACCTCAGACAGAAAGTAGAAAGCAGGATCCATGGAAGTGGAAGTTATGAGTGAAGAGCAGCCCTAAGAGGGGGAGAAGCTGAGCAGAGGAGAGAAGCTGAGCAGAGGAGAGAAGCTGAGCAGAGGGGAGAAGCTGAGCAGAGGGGAAGACCACCATAAGCTCTGAAGGAATAAGTTGTTAAAAAGAAGCAGAAGCTGAACCACAGGAAGAAGAGTGACTGAAGTGGCTTCTATTTCTGGACACTTCCTGTCTGTAGGATGACCACCTGAACATTCTCTGTGCTTCCTCACTTGCCATACATCACCATCAGCTGGAGCACCCTCGATAGATTACACCATCATCATCTCCCACCCAGAAAGGCTTACTCCTCTTACCCACAGACTTGTGTCTGGCTCCTGTATTCTTCAACTTCATTCTATCCCCAAACGTCTCAGCTATTCAGGAAAACAGCCTTCCAGAGACCCACTCTCTCCTTGTCTTCTTGGACATGCCTGAATGCCAGAGGTGGGCACACTTCCAGGCTGGGAAGTCCTCCCAAACACTGGCAAGTACAGAGATGAGCATGAACAGCAGCAAACCCAGGTGGGACCTGGCCAGATGGCTCCACACTGCCTTCCTCATGGGCCGGCAGGACACTGGACCAGACCTCGCAGGCTCCGCTACCAGCCAGTGCCCTTCAGAGTCAACTAACCAGCAACAGTTGGCTCCTCTGAGAGATCTCGCTCTCTGCAAATCTCGTTATGGGAATGCTCATTAAGCATTTGTTTCTTGAAGCTCTGTGCTAGGTGCTGTAGCAGGGAGTTGTGTAGATGTGGTGCTTTGCCCTCTGGGAACTTGAAATCTTATTCTGAAGAGAAAAATAAGAATATTTAACCTGTGAAAAAGGAGATAATGTCATTCCCCATGGTTTAGACTTTACACTTTCAGCCTGTTGTCCATATTTTCTTCCTAACACCATCATTCTACCATTGGGGTATACTCTAGATTGCCAACACTTTCCTTGGGGATAATCTGTGCTACGCCATCATTAAAAGTTTTGCTATTATCACCTCCTCTACTTAATTAATTCCTTTGTTTAATGTCACGCCATATTATCAGCATGTTTAATTTTATTCCCAAGTGCAGTTTGCAATCCAACAAGGGTTGGAGAAAAAAGGAAAAAACACCTAAATGCCTTTAAAGAATTTCTTAGGTGCTTCTTCAACACTGGCCTCCCTCTTCTACCTCTTTTTTTTTCTTTTCTTTTTTTTTTTCTTTCTTCCTTTCTTATTTTCTTTCTTTCTTTCTTCTTTCTTTCTTTTGGTCACCTCCACCCCAGCACTCACCTCTGATGAAGGGGGGGAAAAAGAAAGATTGCAAAAAGGAGGCAGCCCTTTTCTGGTTCACAATATGGCTACCAGGAGAGAGCCAGGCTACCTGTTCTCCTGTCAGAGGAGGGGCTGGGCAGTGACGGTGGAAGTATGCCAAGAAAAGGAATCTACATGTTTGGCTACTACAAGTTGAGGACTCACCAGGTCTAATTTCGTGTTTTTAGATATTTTTCAAATGTTAATCCAAAATAAAAATAATGAAAAGCCAAAAGTACTTTTAAGATTCTAGTTTGGAATCTCCACCGCACATCACTATCATTAATGAAGGGATGTAATATCTCTAAAATGGTGCTGCCCTTTGCGATAACAAGGTGAGAATAATATATTAGAGACTCTCTTAGTCACTCCAAGTGCAATGTAAACATCTTTTTAAAAATCTATACCCAATTAATGTTTTTGTTAAAAAAAAAAAAAGTATCCACCTCTCATTCTTTTATGGACAACAGAAAGTGACAGGAATCCTGGACTCAGTAAACAACAGCCAAGCTGCTACACTCAGTCTGGTGGCCAGCACAATAATCATGATAATAATAATAATAATGGCTGTATCTATTAGAAATGGTGATCAGTTGCTCAAAATAGAGGCCAGACCATGGTGGTTTAACACACAAGTGTTTACTTATGTAAAAGAAATGTGGAAGCTGGGAAGTGCCTTCCTCCTTCCCAAAGACCTAGAATCTTTTTAATCTTTCTACTCAACCATCTTTGTTATAGGGCTTCCCATTCTCAGGATCCCAAGATGCTTACTGGAGTTCCAATCCTATGTCCATACGCTTGAGAAAGAAGGAAGGGGGAAGGGGCAAAAAAAAAAAAAATGCACTTGCCAGCTGTATATCCAATCCCTAAGGAGTTACAGATGTACTGCTTTGTTCCTACCCCCTGCATCCACCCACCAAACCATATTCATCCCATCTACCTCATAAAGGGGCTGAAATTTCTAGTATATGCATCTTAGACAGAAAGGTTCCTGTTGCCTTTGTTGTTGGCTGTCCAACATCCAGTCTTCTTTTGGAGAGCCCTCATTATGTGTCATCTGATCAGGAACAGGGCCCTGCTTCCCACTACAAAACTCAAAGGGATAATATCCTTCCCTCTCTGCCTCCTGGCAATTGTGAAAACATGGGACCCACCCAGTAAGTCATGACACTCAGACACTACTCCAGCTTCAGTCCTAGAGAAATGACACATGAAAAGAGAATCACGAGTGTTGGGGCCCAGTAGGCAAAAAATACCCTCAAACAATATTTGGCCTCCTGGGCCCCATATATGGCTTCTGTTCATCCTATGATTTTTCTCATTGCTTTGCAAAGAGGCATATACTTTTAGGCTTTGAATCAACTTAGGTCAGTCAGTGACCTTCCCTTACTTTATTTTCTGGCTCTTTGTCTGCTGTTGGGAGTGAACGTAATCCTCTACCAAAAGATTTGCTTATAGAAGGATCAGCATCTTACCCTTGAATGACTGATGAAGGGCCTTAAGGAATGTATATCTCCTCATAGAATTCTTCAGGTTTATCTTATGTTTAAAACCAGACTATTAATAGGGGATTCCTCTTTTGTAATGACTTAATCCTGTTACTTACTACTGTCCTGATAAGAATGACCTTATCTGGAGCATGTCTTCAAGGACCTTGAACTATGTAACCATTAAAGAAATGATGTAATCACCCATGGTATATAAGACCCTGGCTATCTTAATAAAGTGCGGCTTTTCCACCATGCCCGTTGTCTGTCTTGTTTGTCGTTGTCTGTCTTCTTTCTTATAGATATTGTGCCGACACCAACCCCCTACTCGGGACCTTTTGACTGGGGTGCGTGGGCTGGTCCCCTGCACACGAGTACTGTGTTGACAAAGCAGTGGAGTCCAGTGGGGATGGTGACGTGTCCAGCAGCCAAGAGTGGAAGTGTTCTAGTCAGAGTCCTCCTGAAAAGTAGTTGTTGAATTTACTACTTCTTGGTCCGCTAATGCTCCTCACTTCCTATTTTCCATTCCAGATTCTCTAGTCCCTTGGCAGTTCTGGGCTCCCTTTGTCTTTTCAGAATGTCCCTTTTTGCTTTAGACAGCCAGAGCTGGTTTCAGTTATGTCTTCACCACACAATTAAGGAGACATAGATTATTATTCTAATCTATGCTCTTTGGTTACCAGAAACAGAAGCCCACACGACTCATCTCAGATATAGACAGAAGACCTAAACTCACAGACACAAGGACTGAAACCCTATATAAGATGATACTGGGAAATTGCTGGGAAGAAAAGCTGACCCTCTGAGGCCACAAAGATTCTCATCTCTTTCAGTCTCTGCATAAATTTTTTTCTCATCTCTGCTTTATTGGTCAGCTTCCTTTGATTACTTCGTTTCTTCACCTCCATAACTTTTGCGTCCTCTTCATGGACTCTTACATGGAATCTATCTGACCTTTCTGCAGACATGATATTCTCAAAACATTTCATTTTCAAGCTCCATATCTCTTAATTAAAAACCTTGACAAAGGAAATGGCTAGTGACTACATCAGGGATACACACCAGTTAAAACAGCTGTAATGAAGGACGGGGCTCACGACTAGGCACATGTGGGGCTGCCCAGACTGGAGATCTAGGGGCCGGGCAGGCAGTGGAGCCCTTCTACGACAGGGAAGGGCTGTGAAGCTGTGAGAGAAGCGATATGGAGGCCTAGTATGGCACAGTTCTTCTACAGCAGACCTGAGATGTTCAATCAATTATATATTTTGAACACCTTGCCCCTCATGTGCAAGGTACAGGGCTAAGAGCTGAGGAGATTATGAAGATGATAATGTGTGGCTTCCTGCAAGGACTTTACAACACACCCACACACGTAAGTGGTGAGTTAACATATGCCTGGTTAACAATAAGCTTGTTTTCCACGAAGTGATAGAAGAAGTCAAAAGAAGGAAAGGTGATGTTGAACTACACTGATCAAAACACCTGTACAAGAAGAGGGATTTTATTACCTTTAGGGAAAATAAGAGGTAGAGAGAGATGAAAAGTCAGAATCCCGAACTGATACCAGGAGTGGAACAGAGGCATCTGAATCAAAGGATGAACTGAATGTGCTATGTGCTGAGAGACAAAATTTGAAGTGAGATCCATATAATAAGGATGACCCATTTTAAAAAATTTACTTGGTGCAATCATAGTGCTAAAGCAACCTGTAGGTTTATCAATGTCAACAAGTGCATTTAAACTTGGACAGTGGAGATGGAAGACTTAGACTCTAATAATGGCTAACTACATCATTAGAACAAATATGGCACTAAAAGCCTGGACAACATATAAGGACATCTGCTTGAAACATCAGAATGCTACCAAAATAGGGGGAAATTACTGCTCCATGACTGGGGAATAATGATACCCCTGGAAGGGAGCCTGGCATTTAGGACTGCTTTTCCCATGGGGATGTTTGCTAATTCCAGAGGTGACCTAGAAACTGATGAATGCTTCCAACAGTCTTGTGGGGCAAAGATGAGAGACAGAGAACAGAAGTCCAGAAACTGACAGACGAAAAAGCCTAATGAACTGTCTTGGGTTGGGACTCAGAAGTATATAGGTCATCTTAGGTCATGTGGCTCAATGTCAAGTAATTTCAAACGCTTAAATTCAATTAAACTTATCTCAAACTGTTAGTATCCACAAGCATCTAGCAAAAACAAATACAAATCTTCTCTGGAAGGAAATAGAACCTTGAACCTCAAAGAAGTCCTACAAACAATTTTGCAAATACCATATCTACCACACAATCAAAAATAACCAGGCACAAGAGGAAATAAAAATACATGGCAACACTAGCAAGAATACCGAGCAATAAAATCAGGCCCACATGGGCTCCAGACATTAATTGCATCCCATTTAATCTTAAAACCACTTTGTTTCCTGTATTAAAAAATATAAACAAGAAGACTGAAAATACTGGCAAAGAAACTTTAGCATGGGATTTGTGAAAGTAAATACTATAATAATTGAAAGTTAAAATCCAACAGGTAGGTTAAACAGCATATTAGTATAGATAGTAGATAATTAATAGGTAAAATTTACAGGAAAAAACAGAGACAAGAGGTTAAAAAGTACAAAAGAGAGAATAAGAGATATAATGAGAAAATCTAATATGAATTTAAAATCCTAAAATAAGAAATAGAAAATTGGATATAAGCAATAGTTGGTAAGACAATGACTGAGAATTTTTCCAAACTAATGAAAGACATCAAATCATGCACTTAAAGTTCATATTAAGGATAAATGAAAAGATATTCATAAGTAGGCATGCTCTTATCAAACTGCTAGAAACTAACCACACATAAAAAGATCTTAATACCAGACAGAGAAAATATCAGGATACTCCCAAAGGGTCTCTTACTCTCAATATCTAAAGAATATCTACAAATCAAGAAGTTCTTGGCTGGCTCAGTTGGAAAAGCATGTGACTCTTGATCTCAGGGTTGTGAGTTTGAGCCCCCTGTTGGGTGTGGAGATTATTTAAATAAATAAAAACCTAAAAAATAAATAAAAGTTCATTGCACTGCATGCAAAAATATCTACAAATAAATTACAAATTCAAAAGCAAAAACTCAACAAAGGACAAAAATTTGCACAGGCAATTTACAAAACAGGATCTTCAAATGACCATAAATTTATAAAACATGCTCAACTTCATTAATAATCAAGAAAATATAAGTTGATAGAGACTAAGAAGGGCATTATATAATGATAAAAGGATCAATTTAGCAAGAAGATGTAATAGTTGTAAATAGCTATGAACCAGATAAGAACTTAAATATATAAATCAAATATTAACACACATGAAAGGAGAAACTGACAGTAATACAGTAATAGTAGGGGACTTTAAAACATCAATGGGTAGATCTTACAAACAAACAAAAAGAAATCAATAAGGAAACAGTGTCCTTAACACATTAGACCAAATGAACTTAATAGCTATACACAGAAAGAACATCCACCCAACGACAGAATACACATTCTTTTCAAGTGCTCTGGGAACATTCTCCAGGATAGATCACATAACTCTCCTGATCAAGTGGGATTTATTCCAGGGATGCAAGGATGTCTCAATACCCACAAGAACAAGTCTTAATAAATTTAAGAAGACTGAATTCATGTTAAATATCTTTTCTAATCACATTATCTCAAACTAGAAATCAATTACAAGGGGGGAAAAAGGAAAAAACACAAACACATGGGGGCTAAATAACATACAAAACCAAACCATGCTACTATAAATAACTAGTGGGTCAATGAAGAAATCAAAGAAGAAATTTAAAAATACTTGAAGACAAATGAAAATGAAAACACAACATTCCAAAACATATGGGATGTATCAAAAGCAAATCTAAGATGAAAATTTATAGTAATATGAGCCTACTTCAAGAAAAATCTTCAATAAATAATCTAACCTTATACCTGAAGGAACTAGGAAAAGAAAAAAAGCCCCAAATGAGAAGAAAATAATAAAGATCAAAGCACAAATAAATGAAATAGAGATTTAAAAAAAACCTAAGAGTTGGTTGTTTGAAAAGATAAACAAAATTGATAAATCTTTAGCCATACTCATCAAGAATAAAAGACAGAACACCTAAATAAATAAAGTCCAAAAAAAGGAAGTTACAACCAACACCACAGAAATGCAAAGCCTTGTAAAGCAACATTATAAGAATTGCAATAATATAATTATATGCCAACAAATTTAACAACCAAGAAGAAATGGATAAATTTCTAAAAATATACAACCTTCCAAGGTCTGGATCAAGAAGAAGAAGAAAAACAAACTGAATAGACCAATTACAAATCATGAAACTAAATCTATAATGAAAAATTCCCCCCAAAAAAGCCCAGGGCCAGATGGATCCATAGGTGAATTCTACACTTAATTAAGAGTTAATGCTTATACTTGTCAAATTATTCAAAAACTTGTAGAGGAAGAAACTTTCAAATTTATGCTATGAGGCCAGCATTACCCTGATACCAAAACCAGACACACAAAATAATTCAATTACAACCCAATATCTCTGATAAACATAGAAGGAAAATCCTCAAAAAATATTAGCAAACCAAATTTAATAATACATTAAAAGGATCAAACACCATGTGGGATTTATTCCAGGTATGCAAGGATGGTTCAATACCCACAAATTGGGGTGCCTGGGTAACTCAGTTGGCTGAGTATCTAACTCTCAATTTTGGCTCTGGTCATGATCTTACAGTCATGAGATTGAGCCCCACACTGGGTTCTGCACTGAAAGTGTTTGGGTCTCTCTCTCTCTCTTCCTCTCACTCTGCCCCTCCCCTGCTTGCATTCTCTCTCTCAAAATAAAATAAATATTTAAAAAAATTTAAATCCACAAATCAACATGAAACCCCAAATTAACAAAATGAAGCATAAAAATCATATGATCATTTCAATAGATGAAGATAAAAGCATTTTACAAAGAAAAACATCCATGCATTATATTAGAAAAACTCAATAAAGAGATAAAAACTCTGAACAAAGGGGATATAGAAGGAACATACCTCATGAAGTTCACATATGAAAAAAAAAAAAAACCAGTATACTCAATGGAGAAAAACTCAAAATGTTTCCTCTAAGATCAGAAACAAGGATACCTACTCTCAACACTTTTATTCAACTGAAAGTCCTCACCACAGCAGTCAGACAAGAAATAGAAGGCATCCAAATTGACAAGGAGTAAGTAAAACTGTCACCATTTGCAGATGACATGGTACTAAAACCCTAAAGATCCCACCAAAAAAAACCTGTTAGCACTGGTAAACCCTGTCAAGTTTCAGAATACAAAAATACACATAAATCTGTTGTGTTTCTACACCCTAATAACCAACTATCAGAAAGAGAAATTAAGAAAACCATCCCATTCACAATGACATCAAAACAATAAAATACCTAGGAATAAATGTAACCAAGAAGGCGAAAGACCTATACTCTGAAAATGTGAAGACACTGATGAAAGAAATTAAAGACAACACAAATAGAAAGATATACTGTGCTCACGGATAAGAATTAATATTGTGGTGCTTTCTTCGGCAGCACATATACTAAAATTGGAACAATACAGAGAAGATTAGCGTGGCCCCTGCGCGAGGATGACACGCAAATTCATGAAGCGTTCCATATTTTTTGGTACTGGCACAAAAACAGACACATATACCAATGGAATAGAATAGAGAACCCAGACCTGAACCCACAAATGTACAGCCAATTAATTTTTGACAAAGCAGGAAAGTGTACCCAATGAAAAAAAGACAGCTTCCTTAGCAGGTGGTGCTGGAAGAACTGTACAGCAACATGCAGAAGAACGAAACTAGACTACTCTCTTATACCACACACAAAAATAAACTCAAAATGGCTGAAGGACCTGAATGTGAGACAGGAAACCATCAAAACCCTAGAGGAGAAAGCAGGGAACAGCCTCCTTGACCTCAACTGCAGCAATTTCCTGCTCGACACATCCCTAAAGGCAAGAGAAATAAAAGCAAAAATGAACTACTGGGACCTCATCAACATAAAAAGCTTCTGCTCTGCAAAGAAAACAATCAAGAAAACTAATAGGCAAGTGATGGAATGAGAAAAGATAGTTGCAAGTGACATATCAGATAATGGGCTAGAAATCAAAATCTACAAGGAACTCACCAAAATCCACACCCGAAAAATGAATAATCCAGTGAACAAATGGCCAGAAGACCTAAACAGACACTTCTCCAAAGAGGACATCCAGATGGCCAACAGACACATGAAACAACGCTCAGCATCACTCATCATCAGGGAAACACAAATCAAAACCACACTGAGATACCACCTCACGCCAGTCAGAGTGGCTAAAATGAACAAATCAAGAGACTATAGATGCTGGCAAGGGTGTGGAGAAACAGGCACCCTCCTACACTGTTGGTGGGAATGTAAACTGGTGCAGCTGCTCTGGAAAACAGTATGGAGGTTCCTCAAAAAACTATCAATAGAACTCCCCTATGACCCAGCAATAGCACTGCTAGGGATTTATCCAAGGGCTACAGAAGTGCTGATGCATAGGAGCACATGTACCCCAATGTTCATATCAGCACTGTCAACAATAGCCAAATCATGGAAAGAGCCTAAATGTCCATCACCT